>NC_058026.1:9968670-10268670 GCF_019176455.1 Solea senegalensis
GCTGAGTCATTTCAAAGACATAACTCTTTGTAACCTTGTTCTCCCACCAAAGAAGAAATAAACAGCCTAAACAAGACTCAGCTAAAATGCTTTTGCTGATTTTTTTTTAAATTTCCATTTTTACAGTCTGTGCATTTTGCATTGTATTGGATTTACAGATTACCGATACAGATACTGACCCATACTAATAATAAAAAATCCATGATTGCAAATATACAAGAAATCTATATTCTAACCCTAATTGTCAAACCAGGTCTTGTCCTCACTCTGTATGGTTTGTACAATCTTTGGTCCTCACAAAGACACAAATGCAACACACACACACACACTCTCACTCAGTAAACACGTCTTTTGTTCAGCAGACTTCCATTTGACCACAGCCAACATTGTTTTTTTGTATGTAGCAGACAACCAGACAAAAAAAAAAAAATATATAAAAGTATATATATAAAAAAAATATATATACAAAAAAGGAAAAGTACTACACAGACATTTGGGAAACGTTACATTATGCTCAAAATTGCTCTTGTCACTATATAAGCTATGGAGGAGGCTGTCTATAAAAGGTGGGTCCCTCTGTAAAAAAAGGTTTGGGAAGCACTGACCTACAGTTTACTTTTACAGCACCTATAAAAAGTATCAAAACTCTTTCCTTTGGTTCAGTGTAAGACAGTAAGACTTTTAAACCATGTGTTGGATTTGATTTTATGGAACCTTAAAAAAAGGTCTGCTTAAAACTAAAAACTCACTGTCGCATATTTAAACTAGAATGCAAAAAAAATAACATTAAAAAAGTTACCTGCAGTCAGACAAATGAGCAGGAGTCCCAGAAAAACAACTCTTCCAGTCATGATGGCGGTGAATGAATAACTCCAAATGGGAAAACAGCAGGTGAAACTAGACTCACAATCACGTGCAATCTAGAAGCTCAGTTATCAGGACGCACACACACGCACACACAAACTTGTTTTTATATCTTAGTGAGGACACATTATAGGCATAATGCATTCCCTAGTACCTAACCTAAACCTTTACCCTAACCCTAACCTAAACCCAATTCTAACTCTTAACCCCCCAAAAAGCCCTTTTAAGATCTGAGGACCAGCCAAAATTTCCTCCCTCGGCATGGTTGGTACAATTTGTGGTCCTTACAAAGCCACAAATACAACACAGACACACACACACACAGTAAGCATGTCTTTTGTTCAGTGAGTATAGCAAACTTCCATTTAACCTCAGCCAACATTAACTGTCTGTATGTAGCAGTCGACTGGACAAAAACAATGACACAGACAGAACCACAACTCTAAAAAGAAGGAAAAGAGTCATCATTTGAAATGTATGAATTCTTTATTTATTAAAGAGTAACTATGCACAATGGGTAACAGACTCAAACTGTTGTATAATACTTAAAAATGTAAACAAATAATAATATTGAGCACAAGAAGAGAAAAAAAATCACCATCTTAGTACTGCTCTGCGTTTCTCTCTGTATCTCACATGTCACTGCTTTTTTTTTTTTTTTTACGCCTCAGCCACATGTAATTCTTCATCCTGTTTCAAGTTTCTAACAGATCTTTTAATGCAGTGGCGTCACTCCTGTTAGTCTTAGTCCTATCTGTGTTCCAATGCACAGATTTCTTTTCTTTAATGTCTGATCTGCAACACTCGGATCCAAAACTCTACACATTTGAAACAAAAGGCTGCGAACTGAGCCTGTAAAGTGCTCACGATAAACACAGGGGTTTGGCGGGTTGTGGCTTGAACCCTCAGTGTTGGTAGTAGGGTTAGATCCCCAAGATAAATTAAACCCCTATTCACTATTGTATGACACAGAGCACCCGTAATGATAATATGAAATTCTGTCATCTAATTAAACCCTGGATATAAATATATAGTTTTTGGACTGTAAAGTATTGAAAATACAAGTCTGCTTGCTGTGGTCCCCGTTTACGTGTAGAGCGTCTCACTGAATAGCTCTGTTTTCATAATGTGTATCTCAACCTCGCATGAAAAATTGAAATGACTGTTGCCGAGCTTATTTAAGTGTACGGTCAGAAGGGTTGGAATTTGGCAGCATCACTAGCAGATAGAATAGATACTTGTCGTCTAATGAAGACTGAGCACAAACATATTGTATATGTTACTCATGTGCCGTTTGTTACGACTTGCAGGAAATTAGAAAATTAGGAGGATTTTTGCGTGTTTACGGTGAAGCTGGTGGAAAAGACCTGAAATGAAAACTTCACATTTTAAGAAAAAAAAGAGAAAATGTTGCCTCCTCAAGATTATGCTGGTTGATCAAAGATAAATATTTAGCTCCGTTTGGCACAGGTACATTTTGTTCACTCCACTACAAAGTTTTTTTGTTTTTTTCTTGACTCGACACCACAAAACTGTACTGCTACTGTACATAATATCCACATCGGTGCTGGCTCGAGTTGAAAACACCTCCATCATGCTCTTACACAGGCAAAAAAAGCACATGTTACTGGAACAGGTACCAACGTCAGACTCTAAACATGCACAGTAGCTGTGAAACTGTCTCCTCCGTGTATAGGAACCTATACACAACTATGAGAACCAACTTCTCCATCTTATCGCAATATTAGATTTTTACAACGGAATTTGGATTCAAGCTCCCCTTGTTCATATAGTCCTCCAACCCAGCAACACTGAGTCCTCTACAGTCCTTCACATGCTGATTCCAGGGCATGTTTCGTGAACACAGACACACACAAGTGCTGGTAGTGCAGTCATGTGGCCCAATGGAAAAAATGCGAAACCTTCAAAAACCCAGTCCAGAAGTTGCCCACTCGTCTTCAGCTTTCTTGTGTCCATTCTCAATAGCGTTCAGTTCAATTTTAAAGATGGCAGAGTGAGTACAACAAGCCAGGAAAACAGACTGCACATCTTGTATAGACATAAAGCAACAACAAGATTTTTTTCCTTTTTTGCTTTCACAATAGAAGACACAATAAAAAAAAGACGGTCAAGTTTCACCAAAAGCTCTTTCTCTGTGCTCTGAAGCATGTTGCTGTTCCGCAGCAGCCCTGGTACATTGTTGTTGAATGGAGTGCTCAGATTCCCCTCTCCACTATGATACAGTATAGGCACTGCGCTGGACAATGTCGAGGACATCAATAAAAAGTGAAAAAAAAAAAAGACAACTGGGTTATCAATCTTCACTGTTAAATTATGTTAAAAGAAAAAAAAAATCTAATTAGTAGAAAATAACGTCTTGCATTATAGCATGTCTCTGTCCGAAATCAAGTGGATTGTACATGCCTTTTTAAAACTATCTCTTACATTATAAAACAACTGCGTCTGGTAATGAAGTCCATTTAGAGGTTTGACCCTGAATAGGAAAAGTAGTCAGTCAGTCCATCTTTTAGCAGTTGGCAGTGATTGAGCCTGACTTCTTGTTTGTTTGTTTGACGCTGCCGTGACTTCACTATTCCAGAGTAGCACATAGAAAGTCTCACTGACTACAGCTAACTACCTTTAGGAATGGGGATCAAAAAAATAGAAGATGTCTGCATCTTTCATCCCCGATGCCTTGTCTATTGAGTGAGTAGCAGGGCTACAGGCTTTCCAGTCTAACACAGCATTATAAACCTGCTGTTGCTTCAAGTCTTTTTTTTTTCTTCTCTTCATCCACCTAGTGAAGGAGAAGCACCGGTCTCCAACCCCCACAGGCATATCTTCTCATCTTAAATATATTTATACACATTTTTGCATTGATTTGCATTGAGTTTTCATTGTTTCAGTGTCTGTCAAAAAACCTACAGTCTCTGCCTTGACAAGAAGGCTCTGTGCGCTGAAATGCAGGTCCACTGAGAAATAATAACAATTAAAAAAGTCTACAAAATGGAAATTAAGAAAGAAAAAAGTCATTTGTCTCCCCCTCGGGTTAGTGGTCCATACTTTCTGGAGATGGGTGGGGGGGAAGTTGGATGAAACATAGCAACCCACTGTTGGTATGTCGTGGAATCAGACGCAGCTCTCCCGTGTCTTACTGTCCATGAGGGAGTTTAGTTGGGAAAAGTCCACTACCACAGCGTCCCGCTTGCTCAGATGGACGTCTTTCAAATGGTCCTCATCACTTTGGTCCTTGGCGAAATTTACAAACACCTAAAAAACAAACCAAGACGAACATAGTTACTCTCTGCTCGATTGAAAGATGAAAAAAAAAAACTCTGTTCTAGTCACAGCCGTGGGTAGATTCGCTAACCTGGTCTAGAGTGGTCTGAGAGACTGAGTAGTCCTCTATGCTGAGTGCCTCCTTGTTCTGGGAGAGCAGGGAGAAGATGCGGGCGAGGGAGGTGAGGGATGTGGGCAGCTGGTACTGCAGCATGTTCCGGTGTTTCTCCTTCAGCGTGCTGCCTGGAAGCTCCCGCTCTATGAACTCCATCACTGGCCGAAGATCTGGGACTGGCCCCGTCACCCGCAGGATGATGGTGTAGCCGTCACCAAACCTGATGATAAGAAAAGAATGAAGATCCAATCCAATCCAATTTACAATATACATAAATAAATATAATAACTTACTAAAATAAACAACAAGTTTGTACTCTTTTTTTTGTATATTATATATTTTTATTCTGCACAAATTCTGAGCCACTGAAACATAATTTTGTGCTGTTGTGCACTGTTTGGTATACAATTTGAATGCAAAAAATAAAGTGATTAGCATAAGTTAAGAAGCATATTAATCCAATATGATGTGATAATATGAAGACATTGTTATTTATTTATTTATATTCCTACATGACATGAATGGGTATCGCCTGCAAGAGATTCCTATCTCAAAATGAGAGTAAAATTAAAATAAAGGCAAATATGTATCCATTTATTTATATTCTCTCATTCATCCTCCATTAAGAGCTTCAATTTAAATAAGTGTGAGGATGTCTGTGTATGTGTATTTGTTCCTACCTGTTTTTGAGGTGCTGCACGCTGCCCAGACAACGGAACCTGCCATTGACCATGATGGCCATCCTGGTGCAAAGTGCTTCACACTCCTCCATACTGTAAAAAAACACACCAGAGCACGACGAGGTTAGGCTGATCATTTATAAAATGAACCGGCTGCAAAACAGTGAGTGGATGTAGTTCTGATGGTTAGGCTAACCTGTGAGAGGTCAGGACGACAGATCGTCCCTCTTTGATGATACTGAGGATGGCGTTCCATAAGGCCCTTCGCGCCTTAGGGTCCATGCCTGTTGTTGGTTCATCCTGTGGGCAAGAAACAACAGATAATGAGCTGGTGCCACCAGACAGTATAGATCACAGTGGATTGTGTGACCTGCAGCCCTGCTTTATGAAAAGCTAATTATTTTTGTTTGACTTACCAGAAACACAACAGGTGGTCCTCCTATGAGAGCGATGGCAGTAGACAGTTTCCTCATGTTTCCTCCACTGTAGCTGCCTGCTGCCTTGTCCACATATTTGACCAACCCCAGCTTTCTGATGCCCCACTCTGCCACCTAGTGGACAAGATCACGTTTAACATTCTTTCTAGAGTGTATGTTTTATCATTAAAAGGTAAGAAAACAGAGAAGGGTCTTATAAATAAATGATAAATGTTGCTGACCTCACAGACTTCTTTCTCGGGCACTCCTCTCAGTATGGCGTAAAACTCCAGATGCTCTCTGCCCGTCAGAAGGTCATTGATAGCATCGAACTGAGGACAGTAGCCCATGTTCTGATGCACTTCATCTATCTCTGTGTTAACACTGTGGTGGGAAAGAAACAAAACAAAGAAGTATATGATTAACTTTTATCAAAAGGAAACACATGCTGGTGTAGCCTGTGGTTTTTATCTCTACAGGAGTAAAATAGAGTTGCTTTGTTTGCCCTAATTGCAATTCAGACAGGCTGCATAGGAGAATTCTTAGTTATAATGAATGTGTCCTAACCTTTTGCCTGCCAGGTAGGCCTCGCCACTGGTCACCAACGAGTCTCCTGTGAGCATTTTAAATGTGCTGGTTTTCCCCGCTCCATTTACCCCCAGCAAACCGAAGCACTGTGAGAAAAGGAGGACAGTGTTATGTGACATTTATTTTCAACCCATTTTAAACCATTTACAATTCATGTCTTTCTCTGGTGGTCTGGTCATGGCAGATACAACAGGTGTTAGTTTATCATACCTCTCCAGGGGGGATGCCAACACAAAGCCGGTCCACTGCTGGCTTCTGTTTCCGCTTGTAAATCTTGGTAAGCTCTCTGAGCTCCAGGATGTCCGTCTGTCCTGCACCACTCAGGATCCTCTGTCGCTCTCTGGCCACGTCCTCATCCTCTTCTCCAATAGGCTTTAGATGACTGGAAGACGACCTTGAAAAGCACACGAGGTGATTTCAGTTATGGGGTCAGATGGTGCTATATTATGTGGAGAAAAGCTTTTCATGAACTTTCACCCACCTGGCCTTGATGCAGAAGCGGTACTGAATAAGGACAGTGATGCAGAAGAAGATAACACCCTCTATCGCCATTGCAAACAAATTCTTTCCCACCATGTCCCAGGCCAGAGGCGAACGGAAACGGTTTTCACCTAAAAACAGAGCAAGCATTTCAGAATTTTTAGCAAAATAATTCTAATTAATTCTCTAAAACAAAGTAAGCACATTTCTCCCGTGAGAAGACATGCTTTACTTACCAAATCTCTCCAAAGCATCTGCCATTGCCTGATTCTTCACCATGTCAATCAATCCTCTGCCCAGGCAGAAGTGTGGGAAGATGAGGAACACGTTCTTCAGGATGTCATTGATACCACCGATCTCCTGAAACGGAAGTCACATCAACATTCATTTAATATTCAATAACAAGCGGTGAAACATGTGCTCTCAATCATTTGTTGCTACACACTATTGAATAAAAAAAGAATCAAGAAAATGTTATTTACATTGCTCCCAAACAGCTCCAGTACAAATGTGGAGACACTGCCATTGATTCCGATCAATATGTTGACACTGGTAAGGACCACATACGCTGTGCTGGGGATCTTAAAGAAAAATGAGGCTGGGTACATCAGAGGGGTGATCGACCATCTGCAAAAAAAAAACCCCACAAAGATCATTTTCATATGACATGAATTTAAAACAAAATATAAAAAATATATATAATGAAGAACTGATTCAGTCGAATTTGACTCAGACTCACCCATAGAGCAGCAGCAGCAGAGCCAGCACAGGCAGGTTAGTGGAGGAGACGTAGGCGTCTTGTTGAAAACACACAAAGATGATGATGACCAATGTAGCTGGGACGATGTAGTTACACTGCAGAAGGGGAAGAACAACAACAGCGTTCAGCATTTGGAAAAGTGAGGTATAGACTTTTGTCTTGAATAAAGTGCATTGAAATGGGAGTTTCTTACCATATCCCAGACAAAGTTGGCCAGCCAGTAGTGGAAAGGCTGCACTCCACTGATGAACTGCATGTGTTTGGCTTTGTTCACTCTCTCCTGAATGAGGAAAACCACAAAACTGGCAGGGACAAAGGACATGGCAAAGATCACGCAGATGGACACCAGCACGTCCACGGATGTCGTCATTCTGAGGGACAGAGATGAAAATGAGATTTGATGTCTCCAGAGAGAACCAATGTTAAATTCTTTAAAATGCTCCTTCAAACCATAATACTCACAGTGCAACCTGTGACAGCTGCTCTTTGGTGAGGTTGAGTGGGTGATTGAAGGCAGTGATGCCAAATTTCGTGGGGTCTTTTCCAGCTGGCAGACTTGCCCGCAGGATGCCGTTGTTCATCACATTAAGGAAAGAGCCAATGCTGTGCCAGCCCTTGTTGTTAAACCAGATCTGAAAAAGGGGGAGAAGCGGATACATGTACGCTTTTAGTTTCTGTAACCTCAGAGACAAAACAAACAGCATGGAAATAAACCAATTGCTTTCCTGCGATCAGCTGAGTGCCATAAGCTTAAGGTTTGAAAGGTTTTATCCTTGAAATGTTGCCCATGTGGCTCTGTTCCTACAAAATGATTATTTTGTTCTCAGTGGTGTCCTTTTTTAATCCAATTTCTGGGCCTTTGTTCAGCTTTAAGTACCTTTTTTGGTACAACTGAATTTAGAAATTGAGAAAAACTTTTCTACTCTGACACAGATTTATACAACACACTACGTGCAAGAAGCATCTCAACGCTGTGGAGGCGGTGCACGTTTTTAATCTGCAACAATGTGGGAATTAATAATTATGCAATCAAATTACATGAATATGATGACTAATGCAATATATAAACCTTATTAGAGTGTTGTTGAATTTGGCAAGGGGAGCTTTTTCTAATTACCTGCAGTGCCACGTGGTGTTGTATAACCAAGTTTCTGTGTGTGTGTGGGTGTATGTGTGTGTACTAACCTTGACATTATTTTTGGTGTCCAATCCTTGGATAAAACTGGAGAGACTGCCAAAGAAACGATCTGTTGCAGTTCCCTGTAAGATGGGAGAGGCGAGGTGAGGAGAGGAGAGACATGCAGAGAGAGTCAGCATGCACATGTTCAAACCTACAATAACTGGAGTCTACTACACTTAATTAATTAGAATGACAATTAAATAACCATAAAGATCGTGATGTGATTCCCTGTACACATATTTGTGTCTTTTCTTCAAAGGCAGGCTACTTCAGACCAGTGTAGTATGTGAAGTAATGATGGAAGTAAATCACTTACCCTCTCCAGGCGGAAGCGTCTCCTCAGGTGAGCAATTGCATCATCAATTTCATCTTTGTGGGACATAAGTTGGGAGCTCCTGGCACCGAGTGAGAATCCACCGTATCTGTGGAGAGCACAGTCATTTTGACATCAGTGAAGGATACAGCAGAGCCGCACTCAGTTGTGTGTGGCATCAAGTGTTATTGATATGACACAAGACACATGTCTGCTCATGGCTGATTATGTACCTGAACTCGTTGACCCAGATTTTGTTCTTCAGGCTGTAAAAGAGAAAAAATGTCCAGTGAATAAAACGGATTTGAGAAACAACACAATGAAGCCAGAAGGGACACAGATCAGAGTCATATAAGAGGTGAGTGTTACCTCTTGCCAATAATCTGAGCGTAGGTTTTCACCAGGTAGTCTGAGATGTTTCTGCCAGTCAAATTCTGAAGAGTGTCTGTCTCGCTGATTTTCATCTGGATACACAAACAGGCAAAGTTAGTTTTTTTGTGTATTAATTGGTTGCATTAATAAAGTTGCATCGTGTGTCCATAAAAGAATGACATGCTGTAAGTTTACTTTTGTAAGTTTTGACTAGGTGACAAACCTGTGGTGGTGGAAGTCCGCCAGCAGCAGCCGGACACTCAGGAAGCATCCTCTTGCGGCCTTCGCAGCTGCACTCACACAGGGGCGACGGATTCTCCATGGTCCAGTTGCCTTTGTCAAATATGTCCATCACACTCTCAGGGACTTGTGGGATTGACCACTCATCCTCTAATGCAGTGCAGGGGGCGTCACTGAGGATACACAGTGAGGATAGTTTATATTTAAGTATGTACTACATCTTTCAATTTTCTCTTTTCTTCTCTTTTTACAGTAAGATTTAAAAAAAAAAAAAAAGAAGAAGAAAATACTTACAGTATGGGTTCTCCCTCCATGCAATGTGTTCCAAAACCTGGTTTTTCTGTCAGTGCTCCCAGTAGTTTATTGATGTGAGGGTCCTCGGGCATGTCATTACTACAGAGACACAATTGAATAACACAAAGTTGACGTGTCAGTCATCATATTCAGTACATATAAAAAGTGGAGTATTTGTCCATGAGTAATAATGGTGTCATAGTTGGGAATCCCTGCTAACTAGTGTCTCTAAGCAGTCAAGTTAACGGTTAGATTATCCATCCATATGATAACAAAATAATTAATACAAAAAAATAATTATACCGCTTAAATTGACCAATAATGATCTCTTACCTGATGAAGGTGAACTGCTCTCCATACATGCTGGAATCCAATTCCAGACTGGGGTACTTTCCAAATGGAGGGACAATCAGACTGAACACCAGGGCAATACACACAAATACAGCAGGAAGAACGATCTGAAAAGTAACACCATGAAAATGCATTACGTGAAAAATCACTTATCCAAGAACTATGGCGTTGAACAGAAAGATCCGGAGCACAGTCAGGCTCTGGCATACCTGAGCAAAGAATCCTTTCCGAGAGCGCCGGGCATAGAGGAATCGTTTCCAGAGAAGAGCAACAAACTGTTGTCTCTTCAGACTCCAGCCTTTGACCTGGTATGAACCTTTGCCATCTGTTCCACTGAGCCAGTCTGTCTCACGGGACTCTGAAGACAGAAGCCACAATACACATGAGCAAGTGTGCAACATGATTGATAACCTTCCTTATTTTGTAATCCTGAAAATGCAATCTCCTTTGAGATATCTGATAGAAAAATATATATAAAAGGCAAGGAAGGGCAGCTTTACCTGGATCACCTTCAGAGTCATTCAAATCAAAGTCATCTTCAGTGAAGGGCTTCAGGCAGCTCTGGTGGTCTCCAAAGGCGTGATGACGACGACGAGTCCTGGTTGGTACAACTCCATCTACAGCCACAGGAAGAAAGTCAGCACACTAATTTAAACAACAGTTTAGTTTGTGCACTAACAATATGTCATCTTCACAATAACCTACATGTTGAAAAAATGTGCAGAATGTAAAATCCCATAAATTTCACCTGAAAGCTCAACAGAGTCCACACCACTGTCCTCCGCCACTTTCAGGAAAATCTGAATAAATAGAAAACATAAGATTAAAACTTGGGCTAAACTGAAAGCAGATGGTGACTAGATCCAAAATCATAAACCACTGAATCAACATTAATTTTTATTTAAATTCAACAATGGAAAGTCAATGCTTTACCTCTTCCAGGGTTGTATCGGATATTCCATAGCTGGATATTCCCAGGTCGGTGAGGCGGTCGTCAAGCTCGTGGAACAGTTCCACAAAGGCGCCGTCTTTAGCGGACTGGTAGGGCAAGATGTATGTGAGCTCATGACCGAGATCCTCCACCAGGCGAGCCTCGGAGACATGCTTGAATATCACATTTGAGATGAGGGACACATCTGCAGGGGAAGACAGAACATAAAGGTTGAGTTAAGTGAGTGTGAATGTATTATTATTTCAACATGATATAAACTGCGGGTTTATTATCGTCTTACCAATGGTAGTGGTTTCACTTTCTGGTTCACTGCCCAAACCAGCATCCGAGCTGCTCTCTGACACAGTGTCCTCCTGAAGAACAGACAAGGTGCATAGACCATTAAAGGATGTAATTAAGACTGATTAAAACATGTATTAAATTACTAAGAAGAAATACAAGCCCCTTAATTTCTTGTCTGTGACGTTTACCTTCTCTGTTTTCTTGCTGTAGCTGACAGTGCTGGCTGAATTCCTGCAGGACTGGAGTGCCAAGTCATAATCCCTCTTGACCAGAGTCAGGTAATAGCCCGTCCCCAGCTGAGTCTTCAGGAAGAGTGAGGAGCCTACGCAGCACAGCTTGCCGTGGGAAATGATGGCAATTCGGTCACCCAGGATGTCGGCCTCATCCATATGATGAGTGGACAGGATGATGGTGCGGCCTGATATTAAGAAAAAACACATTATGTCTAATTTCAAGCACTGAAAAGAATAAATAACTACTCCATGACAATTACTAGTAGTGTTTACCCTGTCTGTATTTAAGCAGCAGGTCCCAGATGCCTCTGCGTGCATATGGATCAACCCCAGCAGTAGGTTCGTCCAGAATCACAACCTTTGAACCTCCAACAAAAGCAAGGGCCACGGACAGCTTCCTTTGCATCCCACCTACAAGGAAAATAATGAAAATTGTCATTTATACAGAAAAAACCCTCACAAAATAGTATTACCAGTAGTAATATCCAGTATTACTACAAACAGGGGTGAGATTTAAAATATCCACACTGACCAGACAGGGTGCTGGTGCGGGATGTCCGTTTGTGAGGCAGTCCAACATCGTTCACAATCTGCTCCATCTCGGCCTTCACCTGCTCCTCCGGCAGCCCCTTCAGACGGGCGTAGAACCAGATGTGTTCCTCAACCGTTAGCCTGGATTACGGGAAGGCAACAACCACATGTTAACAAAAGTGGCCTTGTACATGTTTCGAATTCACCGTGTGAATGATATTGTGTACGTACATGCTGAAAAGCACGTTGTGCTGAGGACAGACGCCCAGATTCTTTCGAATGGTGCTGAGCTCACTGCGGATGTCCTTGCCGAGGATGTATGCTGTACCAGAGGTTGGTGGGAACAACCCAGTCAGGATTGACCTATTTAGAAACCAAGGGTCACAAGAGGATATCATTAGTTCACCCGAGCAGATTTCAAAGTCCCATAACTCCTCTCTTGGAGCGTTGCAAATGTCCCACATGACACAGTCGGCGTTGTCTTACATAGTTGTGGTCTTGCCGGCTCCATTGTGTCCGAGGAAGGAGGTGATCTGTCCTTCGTAGAACTTCAGGGACAGTCCGTCCACAGCGAGCTTGTTTCCATGGCTGTAGACTTTCACCAGGTTCTCGATGTAAACACCAGGGTCGATGTGGCCTGGCTCCTCCTCAATGCACACACCTGCGGATAAAATAATGACAGTGTCACTGTAAATACACAAATGGAGGTGTCACATTGTCACACCTCTAAACATAATTCATTAACAGATACACCGTACGTGTTAATAATAACGATCATGATTCGTACCATCAGCACTCTTTGACAGAGCGGTGGACATGTTCTTGTTTTCTCTCTCCCCACACCAGTATGTCCTTGTGAAAGGGAAATACCAAGGCCTGGGGATACCATACTGACCTGGAATAGAGATGATTGTTCAACATTTTAGTGTCTGCTAAAAGTACTTTCCAGAAATTATAATAATATCACAATTTTACTACATCATCAATGATGCAGCTATTAAAAGACAAATGTAAACTTAGTCCTCGGCTCACCAGGAAACACAGCCTCGATGTACCAGGTCATTATTCCATATAGAACCGAATCAAACAACATAAGGCAGATGGAGGTGGTCAGGTTGTAGCTGTCTTCCTCCAGAGGACTGGCCAGAAGATTTGACCACTGGATCCCCACACCTTGCTCCTCAAACAGGGATAAGTACTCACAGCCAAACCCAAATGCAACCGGAGAGAGCAGGCTCTAAGAAAAGAGAGAGAGAGAAACAGGAGTTTAGTGGAGAGTAAAATGTAATCAGGGTGTATACACTGTGCCTGTGTTAATGTGTATGATCAAATTTCTTCCACTCACCACGACAACTTTCGCTGCATAGCCAACGTAGTCTTGCCAGGCAACACACAGCACATATGGCAGGTAGAGAGTGAAGTAAATGATGCCACCGCAGGCCGCTGCCAAGTTAGCGCGAGAGAACAGGGTGCTGATGAGGAAACACTGCATGATGGTTACCACGCCAAACGATCCCAGGAAAAGAAACACCACCCCTGAGTCACTGTAAGGAAGCAAGTTGCCCATCTGAAAAGAACGGCAGGAAAAATAGAGTTAAACTGTTGGCCTTGTTTTCACTTGTTTTCCACAGGTTGATGACATTTCTAAACAATGAAGTCTATTGTGTACAAAGGTAGGTAACAATAAGTTTGAATGTGTCCACTGATATTCCTGTGTGATGATCAAAACCAACCTTCAGCAGCATCACCAACAAGCCGGCGCTGATCAGCAGCGGGATTAAACTGCTGATGAACCAGCTGAGCCACAAGGTGCCATTGTTCAGTCCCATGATCCTCATGGTCTCCTTGAGCCTTGCCTCCTTCTCATACACAACACCCTTGATGATGATGGCCACCGAGTACATCCACGCCAAAGTCATGAAGAGAGGCATTGACCTGCTCATCACCCGAAGGAAACTGTAAAACCGGGCACGAAAAATCAATTAGACAACCCTCAAAGTGTTTGTAAGAAAAACAAAAACTCTTTCACTGAGCAAAGCGTTCACTTACATGTCATCAACATAACAGGGGTAGGGCATCTGCTGAATGTAGACGCCCGTCCTCTCCTTGGTGCCAGTGATGGCTCTGATGATTCCATGCTCGATGACGTCCTGCAGGTAGGAGAATCCCCCCCAGATGTACCGAAGATCCTCGAAGGGGTCTGCCCTGGGACCGGGGTCCCAATACCTAAAATGAAAGATAAAATTGTATGTCTTATAAAACTGGAAATGCTTAAATAATAAATAATAAATTGGACACTGCAAATGTTCCCAGAGATCCAGGTTATAGTCATCCACAAGAGTTAGCTTAGCTAAGTCAGAACTGAAGAAGCCTCTTGGATGTGAGGTGAATAATTGTCAGCTTGAGGATGAATTAGACACAGCCACTTACCCATCTTTAATCTTGTTCGTCCTCTCCACATTATCAATGTCCATTCGGATCTTGTAGTTGACGTTGGGAGGCAGGTCAGTGCTGTCGCTTCGGGCTATGTCCGAAAACACAATTCCTGCCCAGAATTTCTGGTGGTTGAGGAGACCCATGGATTTGTTGACCAGTCGCTCCTCATTAGCTACTGGCTCCAGCTTGTCCAGGTTCACACACTGAAGAAGAGAGAGATGTTTTGATCAGTTAGACACAAAACTACACTGATGCATTAGCTGCTGTGAGATGTAAATGACTGAACACAACAGTCAGATAAGAATGGAAAAATAAATTAGACAGGATGTTGGCAGGATGTTTTCTGGAGCTAGACAAACAAATGTTAGTATACCATATAATGCCATTTACATCTCTTTGCATTTATGTTTTAAGTGTTCATTTATTATGGTTTACAGAGTCAACCGCCTGCAGCTCATCAAACTAAACAGCCCTTACATGGCGACATTTATTTGTCCTCAAACAATCATTGGTCAGGTGGCTCAGAACAACTCTGACCTTCATACTTCTTAACACACACTCAAGTGTCTTGGCAAGTTAACTGTTGTTTAGCCGATATCTTGAGACCTTCTCTCGTGTAAGCTGACCTCATCTCTGCATACCAAGTGTGTGAGAGGCCAATGAGCTCAGAAAGCATCAAGAAAACAGAAAAACACCACCAGTGCTATTGGTCTGATGGGCCTTTATGGCCATGTCAGGCCTAGACATAGCTTTTGTTGTGAGAATTATCTTTTTTCATGCAAACAATCTTCTTGTAAGGTCAGTAGGTCAATGGGTTAAGTGTTTTATTGAGTTGCAAGATGCAAGATTGCAAGATTGTAAAAGGAAATGTCATTGGGTTTCATACAGGGTATTGTGTTTGGGAATTTTGCTGCATTGTCCACATTGCAGAGGGACATTATACAAGTCAGTCAACTATAATTATCATCATGGAAAATATACTATTTTTATATGTAATTAGAAACATTGTTTGTGGTATTGATATTAAAGAAGTCTCAGTAAAGAAATCCCCTGACAACAGATAAATAACGATTGTAATTGCCCGTTATGTGGACATCGATTGACATTCTGCAGGAGTGGGGGTGGTTGTTTATCACTAAGGCTTGGCTCCGACACACTTACCCCAAAGACAGAGACACGGAGCAGTGATACACTTGGCATAGTCATGACTCACTTTGATGAGGGAAGGGAAGAATATTTGATTTCAAGACTTGTAATAGCTGTGCCAAGATCTAAATGGGGCTCAAAGTGCATTAGGAAACAGTGAATGTTACTGGGAGACTGTGTAATTATCTGACCTACATGGGCAATTGTTATTTAACCCATTTCTCATCTCCGTTCTCGTTGCATCTGGAGATATCGGATAACAGCTATTTTACAGACACAAGTTAAGATCTGTGCAAATAAGTGATTATTGTTGACCTTAAAAACAAAGACAATTGAATAGTAATATGATTTCACACGTCTGCATGCAAACTTTGTTTCAACAGTATTTTCTGAGAAAGGGGCCATTATTTTACACATGAAATCTACGTCATTTTGAGATTATTATTGTTGCCATTTGTATTTTTGCTGACATCTTGATACAGCTTTTATTTTATCAGTGGCACACTGACCTCCATAAAGCGTGAGATGGTCTGTATGGCCTGGTCAGTTTCGTTGAAGGCATCTCTCCAGGTATAAACAGATCCTGCAGGTCTTTGGTCCTCAGAAGCCTTGGTCAGGAAGTCGAACACATCTGACACGCGCCACTCAGTCCCTCTGAGCTGAGCGTTGAAGAATGCAGCACTGGCATTATTCTGCAGCAGAGTCTGCAAAAATATTAAGGGTTTGGATTGATTTCCCAGGCAAAGACTGAACAACTTCAACAATTATGTGCACTGATATTTTAAAACCTGTGATCAAAACAAAATAAAATAGACACAGGGCTTACTGTGGAATTTAAAAGACTAATGACTTGCTGATGCAAAATTACCACATACTTAACCAGTGGCTTCCTGGCAAATTTGCAACTTTGCAGTTCACCGCAGAATATGTCACCATATCCAATGCCTGGTTTCAGTTGTGAAAATGTTTGACATTTAGCAACAACTCTTACTGCTACTGAAGGAAAGTAGTAATAGAGGCATGCTTACAAACAATCTAACTAAATGTTTAAACATGGTCTGGTCATGCAATTATAATTCTGAGGTCTGAATGTCAGTATCACATTCCACCACTAGGTGGAAGTGCTGCTCCTACTATTTACTCCTGCAAAAAATACCTTTGTAGTCTGGCCATGAAACAAATGACATCATATATAGACAGAGGTTTTTTTTTTTGAAGCAAGTGATAAAATAACATGGTAATAGAGACTGAAAGTGAAGTAAAAAGTCTTGTCATTAACAAAACCAATAGTTGTGTGCTAGTCTCTGCTTGGATTGGTTCTAAGAGGGAAATCAATTATCATTTCACATATTTTAATCAAACAACCAAGACCTCTATAAATTCAAGGATGCTTGTCTTTGTCTCTTTTAGCTGCATTTTATAATCCTGTGTAATTGGTTTTTGTCACACCTAGAATATTCATGGCTCTCACGTCCAAGCATTCAAGTTTAAGATGGTCCTTCTTTGCAAGTCACAGCAGAAACATAATTATAGTTAAGTCATAGAGATGCACAGATTGCTCCCTTTAAAGCTCAAATGTAAACAGGAAGGGCCCAGAGAACACAACTCTTATGTGTGTACGTGAACAATGTCAGGGCGTCCCACTTACCCTGACCAAGTCCATTTCCTCACTATTCTCCATGAAGTTCCAAACATTGGGTTTCATCTCCTCCCACACACCGCCGAGATCCCGCAGTATACCAAACTCCTGGAAGGTCTTATTAACCTGCAACCACACACAAACATGATAAGATTAATATTAAGATCATTCTTAAGTGGTGCTGTAATTCAAAAAGGGCCTTAGACACGAGAGCGGCTTCCTGTACCTCATGGATGATCCTCTGGGTTGCCGGAGTATCTGGGGTGTAGAGGATCTTCCCCAAGAGCAGTGGCTTCAGAGCTCTCCAGATCATCCTGGAAATAGGACTGGACTCCAAGTTCCGCATCATGTTGTTACAAAATGGGGCTAGAAAATAAAAACAAGCACAAATTGAGTTTTGTTGTTGTTGTTGTTGTTGTGAAGGACTGAGTGTAAGATAACACAGGAAGAAAAATGAATCAGATCCAAGGGCTCTGGACACTTACTGGAAGAGTTGTCATATGCAGAGAGAGGTTCACTGTCACTGTCATTGCCATGGTTTCCAAACAGGGCCTTGTAGTTGTTGTCTTCATACCAGTTGAGAGATTTAATTTTGAGGCCGCCCCCCTCGGGGTGTCCACAGACGATACGTGACACAGCCTGGTACACCTGGTTTGGCGAGCCGGTGGCGTTTGCAGTCAGATAGAGGATCTCCTTTCGCATGTCCTTCCAACTGTTCATACCAGCGAGCTGAGGGAGAAACACACGCACGCACACATACACATAAAGAGTGTTAATGTTGCTATCTAATCTAATTTGCAGTTTGTGGAGGTATTTTTTCTTTCTTGGACATGACATGGATGTATTAAGTTGTACTCTGTGAACTGGCAAAACTAAATAAAAGGCCAAAGGGAGTATTTTAGTTGAATTTGAACCAATTTCAAAAAATAAATTCTTATGGATTAGTAAGATATCATGTTTAAAAGACAGCGACAAATGGACAGATGAGAAGGAAAACCATAATACCCTCAGACCGCGGCATAAAAATAATTTTAGACTGAGATTTATGTCTTAGCTTTTAGGTCTGAATGAGATCAGCTTCCAGCAACTCTGAAATGTGTCCCCACTCGTGTCCATCAGGTGAATGTGGATTTAAAGGACTGTAGTGTCACAACAGAGATGTGTGTGGCTGTGTTTGAATGCAGGCTTTCAAAGGTTATCTCTTGCACTATGAGTGGTATTCTAGAAGTCAAGTGTTGCACTAAAGAGTGGAGATACTCAACACTTGGCTGTCTGCCAGACTGTGATAAATCTGACTGCTGTTCTCAGATCTGTCCTTTTTGTCTAGTGCAGTCAGTCAGATAAACCTGTATATATAAACCTACGGCCACTATTTGACACATTCTGTTTATTAATTTGTATTGTCCCTATTTACAAAGATCAAGAAAGAAAAACGTCTGCTACATATCATTCTTAAAAAACTATCTTGGTTACATTCCTCTTGAGGAGTTTTTTGATATCCTCTCAACAGTCACATGCCCGGTTACATCAGGCTGAGGGAAGCAAGGAGTTCATTTTGATTCATACAGAGGTTACTCCAGGTCAAAAGACAATTCACCACCACTTCCCTCTGTTTATGCTGACAAAGTGGTCAAGTATGAATGCAACACCAACACACGCAATAGGGAAGGAATGACAGACCAAAAAGAAAGAAAAGAAATAAAGAAAAAGAAAATCATATTAGGTTGCATTGGAGGAGGTGGAAATGAGAGCAGACAGCAGCAGTGGAAGGAGCGAGAACAAAGAGAGGTTACTCTCGGTCATTCTCCTACTAAGCACCTCTGTAGGCTCCTCAAGTAGAGCACTGTTGTACTGACAATAATTACCGAGTACACACTCAGTCATACAAACACACACACACACACACTTATCCCACATACAACTGTTTCAGGACAAATAAGACTCAGTCTGTAATATTTTCTCTTCCCATCAACACAATATTCAACAAAAGAGAATGTGATACGCAAACACACTGAGATCACCCTATACACTGTTGCTTTGCAGCTGTGCCGTCGGCCATATCAAACAGTCACATGCTTTCTTGCCTGTGTGTGTGTGTTGGGTTCGACTGGGTGCAGATCTAGGTTATTATGTAGGTGGCTCACTCTTACGTGACTGTCTGTGAGCATTTATGCATAAACAATCTTCAGTGTGTGTGTGTGTGTGTGTGTTACATATTTACTTGTAATATGTGCCTTCATCTCTTTGCTGCCAGAAGCTACAGTATCTGTGAAAACACCGCAATGACTGACCATAACCTCAACCTGTTTTTTCCTACAAATCCTCAAAACACTCACAGATTAAAACCCAGAACAAAATTACAACTCTACCAGCCAAAAGATTCACACATGGGCGACGTGTGTTGGTCTTCATCTGACTGAGGATACAGTCTGTGTTATTTTTCCTAGCGAGAAGATGAATATGTTAACTTAGGTGACTAAGTGACTACACACGCACAGGTACACGCACGCACGCAGGCAGGCAGGCAGGCAGGCAGCAGAGGAGGATTGGCCATGACTAACCTTGTCGTAGAGCCTGTGTGAGGTTACTATCGTACAAATTTCCACTCCAATTATTTTGACGAGAGCAGCTTTGGGGCCAGTCACAATTAAATTAATATGCAATAGTACAATTTGACTACAACTGAATTAGGATGTGACCCGCACACTTCATTATGATGTTATGAGAGTTCACTCATGCCCCCTCCATTAATAAACTTCAGACTGAATCACATTTAGTATAGTTAAATACCCATTACTTCTAAACGAGGTTAAAAATCTAAACTAGTATTGGGATATCAGATTCCTACCATGATCAGGCTTTGGAGCAACAGCTTTAGGTACACTGGCAAGAAGATGCATTTCACAAATTCTTTGGGAAGTATATTAATGAGATAAAAGTTTGTAAAGGTGTGTAATGTCAGAAAATCAGTGAATTCTGTTCTGATCATAATGACAGCTTTGCTATAAAGTGCTGTAATGGCTGCACTGCCAGCCTCCTGAGCTGAACACAATAATCTACTTACAGAGACACGGGTTAAAAAGGAACAACAACTTAACTAGGATCCAAAAACAATACACAGACAGTACGGATGGTTATTCTATTGGTCACAACTTAGTTTATTAATTACTTTATATTAAAAGGTCAAGTATATTTGTTATTAATTAATTTTCCTTGTCGCTGTGAGATGCTGGTGGATAAACACTACAGTTCACGCCGTCGCCTTAGCAACATGCAAACATCATAGCAAACAGTTTGTTTTTTTTCCCTTAGGGCAATTTTATTCACTTAAATTTAAGTATGGAGCGACAACATGGCCGTCTGTTCTCGTCACTGTGGCACTCACTATTATGACGCAGCCCTTACTATCTGCTTCACAGTACTACATATTGACGAGGAACGACTTCTATGAGCAACAAGATAATCATAGATTATCTGTATCTGTAACTGTGTGTGACCTGTTGTGAGGACATACCTGACGTAAGAGAGAGCTAAAAAGAAGCACAGCGGTCCACAGGCGTAAATGACCGACTGACACGACTTTGATTAGAAACCAAGAAAAGCAATTTCTTTGCTCTGTAAATCACTGCCTATTCACATGGTACGACTCAAAAAGGAATGTGATAAGGTGAAAACGGAGGGGGGATTAAAAATGCTCAATGTTGCAGCATTAGTGGTTGGAGATGAGCTCACTGTTGTTGTAACAGCTGCTCAGAAAGGCCAGCCATCTGCAAACACAGCTGAGATACACACACACTGTATACATATACACACACACACACATATATATATATACATATATATATATATAGATATATATATATATATGCATATATATATACATACATATATATATATATATATATATATATATATATATACATATACATACATACATATATATATATATATATATATATATGTATATATATATACATATACATACATATATACATATATATATATATATATAGATATATATATATATATATATATATATATATATATATATATATATATATACATATAGATAGATAGATTTATGTAAACATTTAAAAACATTATTTAAAAAGCTTGGTTAAACACTTCCTCTGGCACTGTCTGGCTCTGAATAGCATCGTTTTTAACATTACACACTGTGTGTCATACAATTATTTACCTCCACAGCCAGCACTCCGAGGCTCTCCAGAAGAGTGTCGGTTGCAGCTGAGACTTCCTGTACGACTTTGGGGTCAGACCTCACATCCTTCTGTTGGCGAGAAAGGGGATCATTAGAGATCTTCGGTGTTGTTGGTTTGTGTATTAAATTGATACTGTATGAAGGAGGGAGGAAGGCAGCCGTGGCAGCTGAAAAACCCTCTAAACAAAAGCAATTTGTTACTTTTCTATGCTTGTCATTTAGCTGGATTCTTATATTTGTTACTTCTTACTCTTAATAGGGCTTTATTTCAACTGTAATGTACTCTCATCAGTTGTTTGTTTTCACTCATATGGCAATATACAATATAATACAACACAATGGAAAGGAACAGTGTCATCATACACGCACAGCAGAGGGTGAGCCAACTTTTTTAGTGCAGTTTAGTTCAGGGAAGACGAGCTGAGAAAGGCCTCCAGTGTTCCTGTCTGTTAAACTACAGGGTCTGTGTGTATATTTGTTAGGTTAAGGTGAGGGATGTGTTAGAGGCTTTGTTTAGGCTGTCCAAATAAATGAAAGTCAATGCAGTGTTCTAAGTAGAAAAGCTGATCAAATCTGTGTGTGTGTGTGTGTGTGTGTGTGTGCTTGTCTGTCACACTCAGCTGTCAGTTGCTGGAATGCCCAACACTCGATAAAGCACATGCACTGCTGAAGAGAGAACAGTTGTCTCAGAAGAGAAACATACTGTGGCTTTCCATTCCCTTAGGTGCTCACACTCTCTAAACATTCCCCCTCTCGTACACACGTAATGTAATTAATGGGAGAAAGTTAAGAGTTACGCAAGACACATTGACCTACCATTCCTCACAATTCTGTTACTTTGTCTAAATTTTCAAAAGAGAGGAAATTCCCAGAGAAGACGTGTGTTTTCCACATAACACACCGAGTCAGATTTCATTCTCAAAGTAAGCTGCGGAATTATGGTTAAGATACTTAACCATAGTATCAAGAAAGCTGTTATTTGTCAGATTCCCTCACGGGTACTGCAGGACAAGGTGTTGTGGGTTGTTTTTTTTTACCTCTAGCTATCATTTCCCATAATAACTCACATGCTGGTCATGTGTTTTAGGGAAGGGGAGGTTGCTGGAGGAGATACAGGCAGAGGAGAGGGCAACGAGCGGGAAATGGGAGAAAGAGGAATTGAAATGAGAAGAAAAAAAAAAGGATCAGGCAAAGGATCAGGAATTTACTGCACATGGATAAAGACCCAGTCTGGCCTTTATTAGCCCTAACATGCCAGAATTATACAAACAACGCTCTGTTTCATCCTCTTGTCACATTATATTAGCATCACAACCATTTTCACCCCCTTTAGAAATCACAGTAAATATTCAGTAAACACTAAAGTTAGAACAAATAAAATGGCCATGGAACATCAAGTACTTATACTTGTACAGAGGGAAGAGGAAATCTGCTGTTTGCAAATAATAATATGACTCCCAGTAGATTGAAAGACATTGCATTTTCTTGAAATCTTCCCAATCTTGCGTAAGTTAGAGGTAACACAGCTTTCTTGAGGAAAAGCAACATAGTTGAGTAATATGTCCTTTCCAGTTATCATGTGAAGGAACTGTAGGAACACCGTGTCATGGTGACATTTGGTCATAGGTTGAAACAACAGATTCAGATTCTGTGAGCAGTGAGTAATTGAGCACAGGAACTCACCCGAATCGGTTTCAGAAAGTCCAGATTGGACAGGAAGTGACTCTGGGCCTTGTCTAGCCAGTCGCTGGAGGACTTGCATATGATTTCTTGAGTCATACGGGACACGTTGAGGTCAGCAATATGGACAAACTCCTCCAGTGGCGTGGTGTTACAGAGGTCTCTCAGGTGGAAGCCAAAACCTTTAGTCAGCACCTGGATAAAAGAAAGAAGAAGATAGAGAACCATGAGTGTTAAAGTACATAGGAGCAGATAAAAAAACAACCTATTCCATCTATGATAGTGTTTGTTTATTTGATGAATTTCCCCCATGTCCAATTGATTTCCTGCTCATTTATCAGTTGAAATCAAGACAACGTGGTCAAAGTTAAACTGTGAAATGTACAACAAAGAAATCAAACACACTGCCAGGAAATAATCTGATATGATCAGGTCAATCACCGTACTAAAACGTAACAGTTACGTGTCGATTAACACAGTTCAAGTTTCTTTGGTGGCCCCTGAACTTTGGAATCTTTAGTAAAAAAGTCCAAAAAAACGTCCAACATAAAACCACGAGAACTTAAAGATCTTTACAAATAGCAGCTGATTAACAAGACATTGTTTAAATACAATATGCTTATTTGAAATGTTTCTGTGTCCTTTCTTTAAAGAACGTGCACATGTGTGCAGAGTAACAATTCACAGAGTGTTTGAGGACTTGAGAACAGACGCTCTGCTTTTTAGACAGAGTCAAGATGTTCACGTACATGTACTTCTTTGTGTGTGTGTGTGTGTGTGTGTGTGTGGGGGCATTTATCTTCTAAATGTCCTTGACCAGTCTGTGTTATGCCATCGTGTCTCCCACACAGTGACAGGTGGTAATCTGTCTATGAAAACATGGGAGTGGGAGTGGGAGACACCATCATACAGCTGAGATTTCAAAGTGAGATTTCTGTATGTTTGCTGATGTGCATCGCATTGCTACAAGACAACTGGCGAAATTGCTTTACCCTCCACACAAACAAGGGATTTATATGCTTTCATTTAATTTTGGCTCATTCTCATAAATAATGTACACTCTCATAGTTCTCTAGTCTATGCCGTTTGATCGATCAATGTGTGGGAGAGAGGCAGGGGTTGAGCAGCCTCATGCGGTGTAATGTGAATTTGTCTCTGAGCCTCTGTCTCTGCACGTGAGGAGAAAGGGAGGGGGAGGGGGGAGCGAATGGGGGGCAGTCACATGACTTTGGTAATCCAACTGCAGAGCAGGGATGATGTGATGGGCTGGGAGCTGTTGTTGGGGTGGACCAGGGTAGTTTAATGAGCAAATGAATGTTCCCCTTGCATGGGAAATATAGAAATAGGGAAGTGAATAAGAGAAGTGAAAAATTAGTCAGATGACAGAGACAAATGGGGGGAAAAAAGAAGGGAAAAATACAAAAAAAATACAAATGGGAGGTGGGGGTGGGGTGCAAACATACCCACCCAGCCATTTTATCTGCCAGGTTTTAAGGGCTTAGCTGGGTCAAAACACAAACCATTTGCCTGACAGATACTGTTCAGCCAAGGTCCCTGGATTTATACACAGGCACTGAGGCCACGGCAGTGTGATTATTTCATATGTGAAAATTACACAACAAAGAGGCTGTAGAGTACAATATTATACTGTTATACTGGGCAGCTAGTGACAGTGGAGGTTTGTTATATTAAATGACAACAATCCTCTTTTTGTTTTTCAACTAATTTAGTGATTGTTGTCATTTGGGGTACATATTCAGGGCTATTAAATCAATACATGACATGAAAACAACTTAATTTCTAACATACAAAAGCTTAAAAGTGGCATTTAATTCAAAGACAAGAAGTAGTTATAATGGTTCACCTTCTCCAGATTCACATTAGCCTCCATGATCTGCTTGGAAGCGTGATGAGGAAGTGACGCATTGTGCTGCAGGAAGTGGGAAAGGGTTTCGTCATCTCGCAAAAACTCCTTCAGCTTGAAACCTAGGGAGAACAAAACAAAGTTAAGTTAAGAAACTCAGATCACTTATAAGCTTATAGTCCTATAAGGACCCCACAGGAAAAAAACAATTGACCCTACAGACACAAACCATCTTCACTGCTTTTTTTCTTGGGTTTTTTTCTTCCTTCTAGCTCCGAGTACCCAGTCAGGGGTTACTTTGGGACAGTCAACTTTCACAGAGATTCTTGCTACTCCTACTTCCTTCCCAGTTTTCTCCTCCTTTACCTTTCACCTACATTCTACTCTGTTCAACTTTGCCCTGTCCGTTCACAGCTTTGCAATGCTGCGTTATGTTATGATTGCTTGTTTTTGCTTGGCTTTCATCCAAATACGATCAGAAATCCATGTCATGCGTTTAATATATGGTAAATAAATCCTGGTGAGACCAGATGGCATGAGTCTGACTGTTCTGATCCCTTGGTTTACAACTGAATATTTCTACTTCTTTATTTCTTACCATTGTTGGGGGTGAACATTTAAAAAGAACATTTGTCCAGCAGACAAATAACTAGTGGTGAGTCAAATGTGCTGACTCTGCAGTCAGCACATTTGTTCATATGTTAAACTACTTCTGTAACTGGGACATGAATAGGTTATGTAAATATATGGACTATTTTGCTCTGTTAGATTAGGTTTTTCATCAGCAAGCCTCCAAGTGTTCAACCTTTAAGGAAAACTCTTCAGAGGCCCTGAACTTATATTGACATTAGGATATATAAAATTCATGTTACAAATTTAGTTGAATGAAATGAACAGAATAAGTTTCCTTTCCAATATTTTACCCCCCTATCCTTGTTGCTTCCAGTGCATTTCTTTTCCACACACACACACACACACACACACACGCACACACACACACACACACACGCACACAGGAAACCCCATGCACTGAATAAACTGAGCATCCTTTGGGAGGAAGTGAAATAGAACAGTGTGTTTTCTGTGTGGTGAGAGAGAACAGGTCCCTCTCCTCTGCTGCGTCTGTGACTGGGTGACTGGGTGCGTGTGCTCTCTGAGTTTGCGGAGTGTGTTACGCATACAGCATTTCTGCTCCCGTGGGTTTCTGTGTAAATGTGTAACTGTGCACCTGTGCCTTGTTTGGTCTCCGGAGCAAACAACCGGGGACCACTAATAAGGTCTAATCACTGCCCCAGTGGAAAGTCACAAATCCCATAGTGCATTGCATCCAGGGGACCCAGAGGACACAATACCTTGTTAGGTGTAGTCAGCAGAAGTTGCTTGTGTTCCTTGACTAATTTGCATTGGAGTGTGTTTCTTTATTTACAATGCACAGTGAAGAAATAAAATAATGTTTGCTTTGGGTGTTTTCACTGTGGTGAAGTCAGTTCGATTCAGGTTTGGTTCCCTATAATAACGCTTACATGTCTACACATGTTCCTCGTGGTGTCTGCCCTGTTTTTAATTCAACTGTCCCAACATCGTCACATACCTTAAACAACTTGTGTTATCCTTTGTCACAAAAAAGCTTCCAAATGTACCACAACTTGTCTCACAAGAACAACGCAGCATTCCCGATGCCTTGGCATGTCATATCAACACAAGATGGATGGCGTGCATTTCTATTCATCCATTAATGAGAATTCGCTCCGGCACCATGACTGCCCCCATACTACATCACAGCATTCCCTCACATGGATAAAAGAAAGAGTGGATACAGGATTGAGTGCCATCACACAGCTGGGCATTTACAAAGTCATGCTTACAGTTACTTTTAAATATGACAACATCATTTTTATTTTGCTCCCATGTGTAAGCTCTCCCAGGTCATAAATGTTTTGCAAGAACTGTTGTGCAAACTACTTCTAGGACTTCTGGAAAAAACGGAGATTTGTTCTGAGCTAAAAAATCTTTTCCCAGCAAAGTGAATGTGTTTATGTGATTTCTCCAGAAATAAAGTAAACACATGGCAGAGTTCAATGCTGTCCTCTTTCCTGTTTCCAGGTTCCTTTGACCGGGTAAGAACAGTGGAGTCATCAACAAGTTGTTATTTTAGGAAGATGATCTTTCTCTGGCTTGAGCACCCCTCAGCACTTACATTTGAGATAAAATTTGAATGCGTTTGCAAAACTGGGAACTGAGTTTGCAGAAAAGTGTGAACTTTGAGTGGTAAACATCTGCCATCTGTCCACATACACAGGAAGGAGAAGCATTCTAGTCAGGACATCTAGACATTTTGCTGCCAGATCTGCGCTGTGATTGTACTGTGACTGTCAGGGTGGTACAGATTTTTTTTCCTGTTCTTTACTTGGACAACCATGTGATTAGAGGCAAAGCATCTACTCACACAGACTTTTGGGGGAGATGGGCCCACCACAGCCGGCGGGCAGTGATAAGAACAGGGCAGGTTACACCCTGAATAACTCTCTGAAGTCACATCAGTTACATCAACTGCTACACTGCAGATGTCGCCTAGACAAATTGCTCAGTTTAAGTTAACTACTTAAAAAGAGTAATTACCTCTACAAACAATAAGGCTAAAAATGTGTAATATGGAAACTTTACAGCTTGATTTGAAGCTCCGAGGCATCAACAACCTTGTGCGAATAGACCGTAGATGCATGTCACAGTTTAAGTACCATTATGTGGGGAGGGGTGTGCTTTTTCGGAGTAAACATATTATCAAGAAAAGAGGATACAAATCTAAATGAAACACAACACGTCAAAAGGTTTTGTTTGTTCTTACGGGCAGTGTTCTTCTGCAGCTTCCTGAGGGCCCTCAGCAGTCCTTTGTAGCCCTCGTAGCTCTTATCATTCTGAGTGTACAGCAAGATCTTTTTGGCATCGGTAAACAGACGGGAAATTCTGATGATTGAGAAACAGATTATCACTCATCACATTTATTAATGTTACTACAAGACATCACACAAACATGTTTTTCTCCTTTGCCTTAAAAAAGGTCCTGGGTATAACATTTATTGGCAGAGAAACCAATAAAAATTGTTTTCATAGCCATACAAAAATGTACTTTAGACAGTAGCCTTGCTTCACGTAAGCTGCCATTTTGTGCCTCTGTTTGTACGGCAGCCTAAAACAGACAATCCAGGCAGAGATGCATTTCAAATTTAGGCTTACTGTGCTAAGGAAAACAACATCTTTTCTGGTACGCAAAGACCACTGTAGTTCCCTGATGCAGTTCCATAAGAAAGGGGTGAGGAGTAGAGACCTTAATTTGTTGCATTCTACTCCAGTCTCACCTTTAGATGTCCCCCAATTCTGACACGCTGGACCTTTAGTGAATACTTTTAATATGTCATAGTAAATTAGTGAAAATTTAAATAAAGGTCACATTACTCACATGGAGTCATTGAAGTTTCCCACTACTGCGGGACTCTCTCCGGGGGTGGGATTGCGGAAGCAGGGGTTGTTGGCGTTACAGATGATTCCTTGTACCCAGGGAAGAGTGCCAGCTGAGGGCATGGCCTTGTTGGGGAAATGGCCTGGGAAATGAAGCATACAAATATAAATAAAAAGGACCTTCAAAAAGGGGAATATTAGGACAAATGTCATTTTTGCAATTCTGAGATTATTTTTCCAAATAATCACCTCAGTTATCAAGAGTCATTTTATTGAAACAGGCACTTAAAAAGAATGTAGCATAGAATAGATCTAGTAGGTGTTACTTGAAATCAGGTGGAATCGCCTTTACAAATGGTCCTTGATCTCGATCATCGATTTTTTGGCTTGATCGTTTGGACCTTTATCAGCTGGCATTTCTGCTGGTGTTGTTGCACTTTACTGCCGAGGTTAACTTGTTATACATAGATAAGCTTATAAAGAGACAAGAAGGTCAGTAGGCTAAACACTTCTTTAACGGGCTTGACAAGATTTGAGCTGACCAGTGATATTGTCATTGCATGGCAATGGTTTTGTTTAAAAAGAAATGTGTGTGGGTTCACAATATCAGAATATAAGAAAATAAAAATGTCTCTCTGGAAACCACTGGCAATTTTTCCTTCGCTTTTAAGTGAATACCTTAACTTTTTTCGTGTGTGTTTTCAACAACTGATAATCCATTTGAGTTGAAGTACGGTCAAAAGTTGTAAAACCAGCCCTGGTGATGAATCATATTGTATTTTCCAGGGCCCGAAGGCCCTGTCACATGTTCACAGAAAGCAAATATTGACAAATCAAACAGAGCTCGCTGTGACAATAACACGTTGATGTTACCAGGAATTAAGAGACAAATACTTACAAAGAGACAATGTAATAGAAGAGGAAAATTAGACTGCTAAATGTCAGTAAACCGAAACATTGGACAGTCAAAATACAAGTAAACATATTTGTGGGTAAAAAAATAACAGTATTATGCAAAAGTCTCCACCTTTGTTGTTTTCGACTGTCAAATTCTGTGTTCGTTGGCATTTGGATTGGAATGATGTGACTGAAAGTTGGTTATATATATAAGCAAACTGTCAAAGAGTTTAACTCATTAAACATGTGTATGTCTTGAATAAACCTGGCATCATAGATCTTATTTACAGCAGATATTTCTCGACATGAAATGCTGCTAAAACAACAGATGTAAGACTATTGCACAGTACTGTGAATGGTTGGGGGATATAATTGTTTACTATTTTTTTTAATTTCTCCTTACATTCATGTTGCTCGTAGGGTGGGTAATACATTCGGACAGAGATCAGGATGAAGAAGATGAACAGAGGCCAGATTATCTCAATCAGCAGCTGGACCTAAGGAAGGAAGATCAAACGGGTGTTAAAAGCAAATGAGGGCACACTTCAAACTGCTTTTTCAAACTAGTCACGTTGTTTCTTTGCGCTTTCTAAGCTCATCTAAGGTCGTCCACTACTCTAGTGCTTAAGATGTTAAGTTTAAGGGAAAAAAAACAACATAATCTGGAGTTCTGTGTCTGGGTCAAGTATATGGTTAAGGACACAGTGAGACACAGAGAGATACAGGGTTTAGCAGGCTCCAGTTGTCTGTTCTATTTCAGCTACTTGTGTTCCAGACTTGAAAGAATGAACTGTACCGCTTTGTTGGAAATATCTGGACTGAAGTAGACAACAACTGACAGTTTGAGGAACAGATTCAGCTTGATGAAGAATGATTTAATTGTATGCAGGCGGCGAGCCTTTGCAAAAAAAATAAAATAAAGACGTTTTGTGTCACAGCTTAGAGCCAAATTTAATTTACATGACTTTGGGTGTGTGGGCATCAACCAGCACACAACAGCAACTGGATAATGATAATCACATATTTGACCAACTCGTGCTCCATCTCATTAACTGCACAAATGGTTCAATGGAGAATTACATCATTTCTATTGCTGTGGGTTATATGGACTTGAGTCATGCATTTTAATCTGAAACCCCCATTACAATATAGATATGCCTTTGTAAGTTGTCATGTGATACTGGGAAAATCATCTGAGTCAATGTCAACCCATCTAACAGCGCGTTTGCAATCTGAACATGTCATACTGAACATACTGAAAAAAAGAGAAAACCTGTGATCTGAGAAACACACATGAAGATGATAAATAATAAAGGAATTAAAAAAACATACAACAAACAATGTCATTTACTGTGAGTTCATCAAGCTCATTAAGTCCATCGTTCAGTACTACTTACAGTCTGCCTCCGTCGGTAGGTGAAGTTTTTCCAAAGCAGTAAACCCAGCTGAGTGGAGACTGCCATGTTGCCGTCTTCCCAGTCTCACTGAGAATACTCCTGCTCCTCACTGTGAATCCACAAAGACAGAGAGAGTGGGTCAATAAAAAATAAATAAACTCATCAGGCAAAGCATCTAATGTCCAACTGTTTGTGTGGAACAAGACACGTTTAAATAAAGAGCCTTAAATTCTGACTCACATAAAGGATGTGAAAACTGAACAGAAAAAGCATCACATCAGCAAACCACCACCACGAACATGCAACTGCACGCAATGTAACATTGAGCCGATCGTGTCACAACATGGCAGGTAAAGCAAACAATGAAAAACTAAATGAAACACTATGACAATTGCTTCAAGGAAATGGAGCAGGGTCACAAGGTTTACCTGTTTGTTGTTTTTTTTTTAAAACAACACAAACAAATTAAAGTGAATAAAATATGCTAAACTGAAATTCATCTATTAAGGAAAACTGTCAGACTAGCGTCGAGTCCAGCAACTCTCAGTGAATGTGGTCAGCTGATGTCTGAGGAGAGCTGCTAACCCCCGCAGTCTGAGGCCAACCTCATGTCGACTCATCTGTTCAAAGGTCACGGTACAGTTCAGCTGGGAGGATGGTAGGGCATTTTGCTCTGGTAGAAATTGTTGGTAATAATTTCACCATAATAAAATCACCCCCCGCCCTTTGTTTACACCTTACACAGAAGACACAGTGCTGCATTCAATGTAAATGCAAAAATAAAAGGAGTACTTTAAACCCACTGCTCAATCTATCAGCTCACTGATTAAAAACCACTTTAATCAACGTACAGTGATTAACAGACACAGCTTCACACCTTTGTTTCTTATAGATCGTTTTTAACAGAGAGGTGAGAAGTGACATATGACTCATTCGGAATCCAACCTGGTTTCCCTGTATTTCTTTGCAGATTCAAATGTCCTTGAATTTCAGTCCAAACTTGTCTAACGCAACATTCTTTGTTTACATGCTCGGCCCACCAAGTCCATCCCATAGAGGTTCCAGGAAGAAGATCAGGGTCGACATAAACTAACTGCAATGTTGAGATGGTGTTGTAACCGAGTGTAACGAAAGAAACCCTTCAAATCAAAAACATGGACTAATCCCATTGACTTTTTAATCCTGTTTTTAGACAGTCAAAACTGACACCCTTAAAGCAGAGTTAAATGCATTATGGCCTGCAGCATTAATATTGTAGATATTGTTATCTAAATCCAAAAAGTTGCAGCTTCCATAACATGTTTTCTCATATTCATAAATCACTTAACATTAAAAAAGGATATCTTCCCTTTTTCTCTTTTGTAAGTTTAAGTTTAAAAAGCAACCTCAGAAATATCTAGAGAAAGAAATCACAAAACACTGTCAAGGACGCTAATGTTCAAACATGCCCTTCTCTAAATAATTAACCCACTTAAACTACGCTTTTACACAACATGTTTTCCTGTGCAATCATTATGACATGACACAGTATTCACACTTAACCAATTTAACAGCAGTCTCCACTTGCACAGCAGATATATTAAACAACTGTCAGACTTCATGCCCACAGGCAATGAATATTCCCCCCCACCCCATCTACCAATGTGTACTGGCCAAGAATGCACAAGTGTCAACACAAGATAAAATATAATACAGACGTGTTTAGCATTAAACACGGCAGCAGTGAAAACCCTGCACTGCTGCTGCATGTCTTAAATAAATCCACTGACTGGAATGTATAATATGTCGCAATAAAAAAAAACCAACAGACACTTTGGAATCAGCAAACATCAGAGTGACCAATGTTCAAAATCGGCTTGTTCTGGTGCATCTGTTTTCTCACTCAGTCGCTGGTTAATAGCAGGCAGTGAGTGCTCAGGGCAGTGAGACACAGTGTAAAATACACGATTAAAATATGTCACAAACAACGCTTTATGTATATGTATATGTATATGTGTATATATATATATATATATATATATATATATATATATATATATATATATATATATATAGTACTACACATAGTGTAGTATTTATTGACTTTTCTTCCAAACGTATTCTGCTACATGGCATATGTTTTTGAGAGGGGAGGAAAATACCCCTCATTTCCATACTGTGGTCTGTTCATTTGCACTCAGACACAGCTGGCACACACTGAGGGTATTTTGTCCTTATTTTGTTGTTGTTGTTGTTGTTTATGTCTGCACTGATATTGCACCTACATGTCAGAGTCGCCTGTATAATTTGCTGTGATCAAAATCTGTTTTTAAGGAGAGCTGAATTTCAGTGAAGTGAAAACGCATCGTATGCAGAGATAAGATGGTTTTATCTGCTGAGTGAGTGTTGAGCAGCAGCAGCAGAGCAAATGGTGCAGAGCCAGTGCGCCTCTAGTGGCGCATGCCAGAAATGTTCAATTTTTCGACTTGTTTACCATCAATTCTCGCTCACGTGTTATGTCACACTAAGGCATTTATCATCCTCTCATCCCATTGTCTCACTTGTTTGCAGCAAACACTTAGCACCTTATTCAAAATTATTCAAAAATAAAACAAAGGTCATTTTTTCCAAGAAGAAAAATAAAAGACGCTGCCCCCATTAAAAAGGGACATTCTTGTTTCCTCAAATCTCGACTGAAAACAGCAAAACAGTGTACATGTTGTCGTCAACTGTATAAAAATACACTGAAAACACATTACTGCGCTTTTTCCCGTTCAGACTTCGAACAAAAAGAAAAAGAAATATGAAAACAGAAACTGTAATGACCAACAGTGATATAGAAACATACTTTGCACTGCGAATTGATGACAATGTCGAGTCAGAAAAACTACTAGGTCTGGATGATTAACGTGTGCGCTTGTGTTTCATTGTTCCGTTGAAAAAAAGGTTACTGTCGGTCATTCTTGCTTCGCCACGCTGAGCCACAGCAGCGTCAAGCAGTGACAACGAAGCAGCACGTACAGGAAACGAGCCTTTAGCAGTAAACTGCATTTATAGCAAACTGTGAGCATATGGATTACATACGAGCTTCTTTACTTCATTCCATCAATGACTTCACTTAATTTGGACTAAAGTGTAAGAGGGAGCTGGATGTGCGATATTTCTGTTTCTCCAATTATGTTGTTTTTGTCTGATAATCTTCATGTCACAGCAAGGGGACTTTTATTTTGTGAAACCTCACCGGAAGTCGCGTGTTAACTGCAGCGGCCTTGATATTTTGTCCGACTCACAAACGGTGGAAGAGGATATGCGATAAAAGCGCAAAAAAACACCAACAAATTTCGTGACATTTCACCCAAACAGCAGCGTTAGTGTGAAAATGTAACGTTCTCTCAGCACATCGCACTTCCTCTTTGTTTCTGAGGCGTAAAATCGACGAAGAACGTCTGTAAACAGAGACTCATTGTCGGGATGAAATTTCCTCAAAGACAAAAAAACGATTCCGTTGTTAATTAGTCGTGAAATTGCCTAAAGTCAAACTCAGCACATTATGCCGGTAACAATGCACTGATGTGACACTTTTTTTTTTTACATGCAACGCGGTGACAAACTACATTTCTTTGTTTCTCCAACAAAGAAACTCACAAATCTCACAAACACTCAAAAAAACTAACAAAAAAAAGCTCCAAACTCACCAACCCAGTTGCCGAACAGGGTGAATATCCACTCTTTCTTTTCATAAAGTACAATTCCTTGTCCAGAACAAACACTTGTAAAGGGTAGATAAACGCTCCCCTCGCTCTTGCGCCGCTCAGCGTCTCACAGAAGTGTTGTTTTTTTTTCCTCCAGTAGGCTTTTATAGCGCAGCCCGAAGCAGAGCGGAGCGGAGCAGCAGAGGTAACTACCGGTCACCGTGTTCTTCTCTTCTCTTTTTTGTATGCAGTTCCCATATAAGGCAAGCACGTGCAGCGTCAAAACATTTCTTAAAGGGCCAGCGACACTGCATCGTCTCCATTAGCTCCAGAATCTACGGAAGCCCAATGCACTCACCCGAAATCATTTTTTCAGGGGGTCTGTTTTTACAAGATTTTTTTTCCCTCTTCAACATTCAATGGAAGCTGGTTGTAATACGCTTTCCATAGACAAGAAGCTCCAGGTGGATCATGTAGCCCACTTGCCCTCCGGCCCAACTTATTTGACCCATAAAATGAAGACAAATGAAAAAAAAAAACACTGGCCCGTATGGTATAGCCAATTATTATTGCCACTTTACAACCACCTTATTTGTTATAAAAAAAAGCCCTTTTCTAATCTTTATAACATTGGTTATAATGTTTTGTGTGGGCTCATACTACAACCTGTTTTCAGCCATTTTGCTTTACTAAGCGTTGCTGTTGGTATGTTAGCCAGATATGTTAGTCCGACTAAGACTAGCTCGATTTTAGCCGGACTAATGTGTTTACATGACATTAAGGAAACCCAATTATTGTTTTAGTCCAACTAAAATCTGACTATTAACATGCATGTAAATCTATCTCTAAACTATCTCTGTCCTCCTCTTTTTAGGGGCTGTCCATTTTGGGAGGCCTGAAACGATATTTTTTGGAAAGTTCCTAGAGTGGGAAAATCTTCAAACACCACCCTTTCATTTTCATGTAGACATTGTTTGTCCTAACTTTGGGAAAACAATTATGTCATAGTCTCACCTCTGTCTTGCACTGGCATTCACTGCCTTGCCGTTGTCGTGAACCTCTTGTGTGTTTGGAGATTGTTTGGTCTGTTCGCTTTATGATAACTTTTATTTTCTATCCTTTATTTCCCTCCGTGGTTCATTTTGTCTCAGTTTCTCGCATGCTCAACATCTTCTCCTCTGTTTTTTTGGTGTACCAGTGTTACAGTGACATGTACAGGACTGGCACCAAGACACTGCTGTACTCCAGCGATTACTGTCATTTTGGGCGTTTCATGTGGCTTAAGACTTTTCCTGAAACAGTGGGGCCTTTATTCTTGTGCTTGGAGTTTGTTTGGTGTATTCGCTTTAAGTTAACTTTATTTTCTTGTCCCCCAGGCTTGGTTCATTCTGCCACTGTTTCTGTGATTGTATACAGTGTGATGTTTACTTTGAATTCGTATATACTTTCTTAATTTTTGGTGTATTTCTGTTGCAGTTTTATAGCACCATGCACAGGCCTGGTAAATTACTAAGAACCTTTTAGGCACAAAAAGAAAAAAGATCGTACATGGAAAGTTCTGTTTCCGTGTGGACGAGGCCTACCTCAGTTGCAGAACTTCTGGGTTGTCAGCATGCAAACTGTTAACAGACAATTACAAGATAAGATAAGATAAGAGAGTCCCTTATTTGTCCCGCAGTGGGGACATTTACAACACTAAATTAAGTAGGAAAAAATGTAGAAAATACAGAGTTTAAAAGGAAAAAGGCTAGAAAGTAGCGAGAGCTGCTGCACACGGGAGGCGCCATATTGAAAGTTACTCTTGTCTCGCTAAGTGTCTTTTGTGAAATGTAAGGTCACCTTCCTAAAAAGAATGGCAAATGCCATTACATGTTTGGATGTGTGTTAGCACAGTGACTGACTGTGATCCTCGGTTTACCCGGCCTCTCACTCTGTGTGTGATGGGGTGAGCTTCAGCCCTCCGTGGCCCTGAACAAGATAAGCTGCTTAGAAAATGGATGGATAAATGGATGTTGACTTGAGATTGCTTCATTTGGTCTCAGTGCTTTCATCCCTTAAAACTAGACTCAGGCCTCGGCAGGACAAAGCGAACAGGCCACGTGTAGTGACACTTGAAGCAATGTCAACCACTTTAATAGGAACACGTTGATTATCATTCGCATTTCTTCATCGCATGGATTCAAGATGTTGGTACATTCATTTGAGACTCTGCTCGATGCTGGCATTACTGCATCCCATAATATACTGCAGCTTATGCAGATTCAGATTTGTTGACTGGGTTGGCTGCTGTATTAATGTGAACTCTTTTGACCTTTTCATGATGTTTCAAGAAGTTTGCAAAAACCTTTTGGATGATCGGGGCCCATAAAGAGGCCATAGAGGAGGGAAATGATCAGCAACAATACACAAATGATTACTGATCCTTATTCTGGTGTCCAAATTGTGCCCAGAGACACATAAAATAACCAGCACCATCAGCAGCAGCAGGGGGAGGAACCTGATCTTGTCTTTTGTTGTTGTAGGCCCTCTCCTTCAAGGTTCATCAAGTACATTCTGAGATGTTAGTCCGCTCACCACAGTAAAGTAAACGCTCACAAATCTGACGAGGTGCAGAACCTCCGCTCGCTCATTGGATACTTTGCCATCCAGACAAGGTTTTCTTGGAAAAACATAAACAAATGATGACTGTGATATATTTTAGATGCTAGAGACAGAGAATATAGTGTTCACCTGATATCTAGCACATGTTTCAGTTATCAGGACACAGCACAACGCTGACTCTGTGGACAAGTATCTGTGTCCTTCCTGATATGCTATTGATTCAACTGCATGACAGAGACAGAACAGGAACAGCAATAGAGACAGAAATGCTGTAGTTTGGGGATGATATTCTCTGTCCAATGCCCTCCCACCACATGACCTAAGGCAAACACTGTAATCTGAAACAATCATGCAGTTTATTGTCTCCTTCTTTTAAGTTGCTCTGCGGTACAGAAAGTTTTTGCTGATGCTGGAATACCAACCTCATCACTGAGGGACCATGTATGTGCTGCTGCCTAGTAGATCAGTCTATAGGAACTGAACTGTCCTGGGATTGGTGGAAGTTGTCTGTCTTCATCCGTCTTCCTGATAGTTTCAGGAAAATGACAGCTGAGCAGCATGTTTTACACCCTGCACTGCACATTGTATTTCGGAGAAAAATACCTACAAACCCTGTGAACAATCATGTTTCATTGTAGCTTCCATTTATGTTGAAGAGCTTCAACATAAATGCAGCAAGAGCCTGATGATCAGCTTGTTTAAAGAACATTGCAAACCATCTGGCAGTGATTATCTAGCTTAGTCTGCCTGCACTGTCTTTTATCCTGTTCCTTTCCTAAAGGGTGCAATTAGTTTAAAGATGGTAGACGGCCAATTTGTTCTTTTCCCCCCACTTTCATTTTTCCACTTAGATCTGTAGATCTGTGTAAAGAATAAACACAGTAAATGGCATACACTTTGTTTTTTAATACTTTGACTTCTTCAAGACAGTTGATTTCTATTATACAGTCTCAATTTGATCTATGGTCAGGCTTCATGAAATGAAAACTATTATTTTCATTGCGAACAAGACAGCACAGCAGCATCAAGACCTGCATATATGAAACAGGAAAGGAAAGAAAACAGTTATAAACATGCATCTCTTTAATGTTTTCTTCTGCGGTCAGGACGACAGGGTACAGTGACATCATGAAGTATGGTGTCTCATTCTAGCGATATCCTCAATTAGAGTGATCAATTGTTTAATCCACCAAAGAAACTACACGAATGTAGATTAAAGAGTTGACCTTTAAATGGCGACTATATCAATCTGAAGAACTGAGTGCCAGTGAGACAAACAGAAGTCTCTGTTTGTTTCAGGGTGTAAATAAATGTGCCCACACTGTTCCCCCCCCTTGTTGTCAACTCAAGTCTGTTCAGAATGTCTTGGCGCAACAATCAATGTCTTGTCACAGGACATTTGCGGACACAAAACTGCAAGAAGGAAAATGACAGAAGGTCACAAGACAGATTCCAGTCTGTTCCAGTACAGGAAGGAGAACATTAATTCTGTTATCTTCTACTTATATAACAAAAATAAAAAAATAATGCATAAAATGGACAAATTTCTCGCTCTGAAACAGAGTTCAGCAGTTGAGTGATTGTGATCAACTGTCAGGTTATTCCACTGACTAGAGGACAATGGCCTGGCTGATGGGATCACTCTTTGCTGATTTTCTCCAAGTTGTGGCTGCAAGAACATGAAGAAGTAAAGGCAACTAAATTGATGATCAACCACAAATCAACAGTGTTGCACTTTGTCATTATCATGCAACAGTTCTTCATTATTATTTGTCATTTGTCATCATTCAAGATACGATAAATGTGCTATTTTAAAATGTACTGATCAACCTTTTTTTCCATCATGATGACATTTTGTCAAAAAATTATTATTATTTTTTTAAAAAACTGTTTCACCTACCTAAACATTTTAACTGCATGCGTGTTTGTGCCATCGATATCATTGTCAAATTAGTTCACACAGTGCTGATTAAAGCCTATCAGCTCCACATGACTCTCTCTGTGTCTCTCAGTGTGGTGGTGTTTAGAGTGTGTGTCACCCTTTTGTCATTCCCACACTTCACACAGGATGTGATTCTTTTCATGTCAAGACAGGCTGAGGCAGAGTAAAGCGGGTTGGGCACTGCTCAAAAATCACACTTGTGTAGCAGTTTGGGATGAACACATCGTTTCATTTTACACATGTGCAACTTAATAAATCTTAATTAAAAATGAAATGGAAACAGAAGATTTAATGCGTGGCTGGTCAGGTCCAAGCTCTTTTAGTCGCCACTTTTGATGATTTTTCTTCCTCATCTTCCTCCTGTTCTCCTCAACTCTTTCTCTCTCCCTCCCCCTTTCTCTCTGGAAGCCTCTTTTGACTCTCTCTTATTAGGCGTACGTGTCTCAAGAGACTTAACATAAATGTTGCTCTGGGTGCAGAAAATCAGTGCCTGATGAGCTCCTAGCTCTTGTACTGACAGGAGTAAATTTAACCTTATAAAAAGAGTGTATGGTAAGATTTCTGCGCCTCAGGCTAGAAGTATGCGTCACCTCTCAGCAAGTTTAGACGACATAGAACATTTTAAATCTACAGTTTAATTGCAGATTATGCACATTTTTTTTTTTAAATCAATGAAAGTCTGTGATTCTTCCTCATGTGAGACACTAAAGTGCCCCCTATTGCCAAGCAGCTGATAGTATTGCTTGATGAAGCCGCCTTTCAAAGAATAAAGCATATAAGCCTGCAACGACTACTTGATTAATCGATTATTAATCAATTACTAAGTGAATCGTCAGCTATTTTGATGATCCATTAATCAGTTTGCGTGAAGCTTTCTGATCTTAAATGTGATTATTTTCTGGTTTCTTTGCTCCACATAACAAATGGTGTTTATATTGTCTTATATAATTGTCATGTTTACTGAACATGTGATACTCTTTTTTTGTTTCTGAACAGGGACAGGAGGTGCAATCTAGTAAACTGCTACATACACCAGATGCACTTCATGTCCACTATGTCTTACTGCACTGCCCTGATAAATAAAGATACAACTAAATTGAACTTCTCTGTAAGATAGTTGGTTGCAGCCCTCATAGCATATAAACGAAGCGTAAATAATTTTTGTTCACAAGTGATAACATCATCAAACAGCACCAAGTTAATGTGCTGAAACTTTAAACTCTAAAATCCCTCATTCACTCTTTAAAGCAGGAACATTGGGATGGGACCACAGAACTTTGCAGTGTGCCATTCACCTTTGATCTCTTACTGAAAATGTTAATTAAATCAAAGCTGCGTTCAGACACTTAGAAAACACTCATCGTCATGTTCTTTATTCGTTGGGCTGTGTAGGTTAGTGACGTGTCAGGACATGTCACGGCTGAGTTAATGCTGAATGTTTGGTTGTAGTATTATCTCGATTAAAAAACAGGAGGAAAAAGAGCGGAAGTCTTCCTAATTTTCTCTTTGACCGATAGTAACCCCGGACACAAACCGCAGCAGAGACTGTGGCACATGAAGCTGCGCTTTGTTTGCGCAGGTAAGCTTTCCTGAAAGCGTTCCTTTCCGTTTCTTGGGCTCATAAAACTACGAGCACCATCACATCGACCTGCAGCCGTGGTCAACATAAGACACGCACAGACACAGACAGACATGTCGCTGTGTACAAAGTGGACCAGTAGCACCAAGAGGTGAGGAAGAAGAAGAAGAAGAAGAAGAGGGGGATGGAGGATTTGCCCGATAGTAACCCCAGCGCAGAGAATGAAGGAGGAGGGGAGATTTGTCCGATAGTAACCTCGACACAGACAAGGAGGATGATGATGACGGGAAGGAAGCAGATCGCCTATATTTAACCGTGTGCTGCATAAATGTGTCACACCTGGGTGGTGTAGTGAAATATCATAGATAGTCTACAAAATGAACGTTAAAATCATGCCAGTGTCACATCTTTGGCATGATCTGCACACAATTTACTTACAAATCTGCAGATTATAATAAACACCGAGATTTAACGATGGGAAATTTAACGATAATATGTCGTTGCTGACGCTGACACACACACACGTACACACTTTGGTTGCAGGAATTAGGTGATTGACAAACATTGGCGCGAGCCTCTCATCCTGCGTGCAACGTCGACACGTGGCCTTCACGTGCTGTCGGAAATACTACAACTATTGCAAACTTTACCTGGTAACAGTAAACATCAAGAACAAGCAAATGAAACAGACACCAGATTTTTTCATTTTCAAGTGTTTCTGGTTGCATTCAAACCTATGTGACGTTCTGTTCTCGTTAAATTGAAGTCCAAGAAACTATCTCACATTGTTTATGATTTATTTTTTGCCATAAAAACATAAATATAGATTGTGTTTACTGATAATCAACATATTCAATACCACCAATCATATTGGCTACACTATGAAATACAAGCTGTCCTAATTGTGTTATTATTACCTATTTGATTTATTTATTTTTGTTTGCAAGGTAAAAGCTCAGTCTCTACGTTCACGTGTCTGATCAGTGCAGTCATTGTTACTCAAGATTTGTCTCAAGACTGTGAAACGTAGCGACTCGACAAAACGAACAGACTTTGCCACGAGGCAGTTATTGATATGTGTTTGTCTTGACCCGCGAATCTGTTCAATGGGACAAAGAGTGTGGGATGACGGAGCTGTTAAAGAGTCCGTGAATGCGTCGCGGTTTGACCGCTGGTTACCTCGCGCTGCAGCGAGCAGAGAACTGGGTGAAAGGGGAATGATGTCACTGCTTGCAGGCTGAGGACAACTGAGGAGAACAATGACAGAGCTACTGGAAACAGTTACTTAAAAATAATTAACATTATTTTATGATCAATGAATTTTGTCATTACAACATTTCCTAACATACGTTTTTTTGTTCTTTTTAATCTTTATTTGATCAGGTGACGGTCATTTGATTAAATAAGATCAAAGCTGACTCGATTCATTGGTAACATGTGTGATGTTGTACTGCTTAATCAGGCTGACTTAAACAGATCCATGTTATATTGATTAGATTAGCAGTTTCTGTGTGATACATTCTTGCAATATGACACAGTATAAGTTGTTATGTTGGGTTAGGTGTTTGCCTCAATCCATGGTGAATGTATTAATAATCTCACAAGTCGTGACATAATTACCATAATGATGGAGTGTTTGTCCTGTATTAAAACACACTGATTTGTCATGGAGCTGTGATGAATCTTGTTGGCCCCCACTGATTAGTGAACTGTCCTACTTTAAACACAGTGCAGTGTGTGAATGAGGCAATTGTTGCAGTGCTGGACTTCACATTTGTTTTTTCGGGGAACAATGGCTTGAAAACAATCCATTTTATTCATGTCATCATGACCCAAACTAATTTTGGTGTTGTAATGTGTGCATTGTGTACTAACTGTTTAATTTGGTCATAACCCTTTATATACACATGTGTGTACTACACACATAATATGTTTGTGCAGCATTCGTAGTGAGGACACTTACCCTAACCTTAACCACTGCAACTAAATGCCTAACCCTAACCCTTACTGTATGAGCCAGTATTGAGTTAATTTAGGACCCATGATACCTTGGACAGCTATGATGGATAGAGGGATCGGTGGATATGCACTGGAAAAATACAGCATTTTGGGTTGGTGGATGTGTCCATTGACCGTTATGTTACTGTTAAAGGTATAGATCATCATTCACAACCTGGAACATCAAGGGGATATTGCTATGTGTTGTTGATCCGAAAGAGGCTTGGACATATGCAGATGGCAATGTAACTGGATGTACGGCAAGTGGAAATAAATGTGCAAACCCATAGGAACCTGCCTACAGCTAACAACTTTGGGTGGCTTTGGAATTTAGTTTACGTTTACCACTTAAAAAAACCCTCACTTTCTATGGTATGTAAGTGTTTTGGTGCTCACAAATATACCCATACAAGAACATAAAAGCACACACACACACAGGTTTGTGCAGCTATTCTCCTTAGGACACATTCATTTGGACAGCCTAAACAAAGCATTATCCCTTAACCTTAACCATAAGCAGCTAATGCCTAACCTTAACCTTACCACAATTCACAACTCATGCAAACCTGGGTCCTTGGAAAAAATTCAGAACCTCCATAAATACTGGTTTTGTATTGATTATGTTGAGCTCTTCCCCTTATATTTGTCCTCTTCTGGTACATTAACTAGGGTGACTTTGACTAAAGCTTAACTTGTGGAGAAATTCTGCTGAGACGTTCAGTGTATATGATATGCCCCATGAAATCATCAATCATCATCAACACAAAACACTTTTTTTTTACAGTTCAATAAATGCACCAGTGTTGTCTCCTGATGCAGTTTTCTGTGACACATGCGCTCTGAACATTGCACTGGTTACATGTAGTCTGCTGTTTGAATGACAACCGCACTCAGGACACAAAGGTTATTCAAACATACCCCGGTCACTGCTGGGCTGAGCAGTGGCCTGTAAGCACACTTAAAAGAGGATGTTGTTGTGGTCATCCATCATCTTTCAGATATGTGTGATTGTAGAGTAATGCTCTCTCTCTCTCTCTCTCTCTCTCTCTCTCTCTGCACTTTGGCTTGCATCAGGCGCTGGCTAGAGTCCTCAAGTGTGTACACAAGTATTACATATGCGTGTGTATTTGTTGTGTGACTTATACAGTCTCATAATTGTTGATGATAGACTGTGTTGATCAGCACACACACCCTCCCTCCTTCAATAATGAGTCAATGCAAAAGACATGTGATGTGTCCTCTTGATCAGTTACACGCCTCAGGGAGCACTATCGTCAAGAACTGACATGAAGGCGAGTGAGCTTCATCAACAAGTGGAAGGCTCTTTAGAATTGTTTCAGCAAATATAAATAGTGAATTTGATTAGGTTGCTCATTAATGAACAAACATTTTCAGCGGGCAGGAAGAGTCCGTGTGGATCTGACAACATTATAAATAGGTCAAAAGTAGTGCCCTAACAGTGGTGACATTAAATGTAATGCCCCCTTTTCAGTGTTAGCAACACCTGGGATTTTCATGATATGGTAAAAGATCACAAATTAAAACTGTGGCATTACGTGAATAATTTTGACTCCGGTGTAAATGGAGATTTTTCAATATAATGCAAATAAGAGTAAAATAATAGTATTACCCATATAACCACAAGTCTAGGGTAACATAACAATGTACAAGAGAACAAAATCATTATACTATGAACATAAGAATATGAGTGAGAACACTGAAAGCCAAGGGAAATAGGAAAATAGTGAATCAGGCATTCACTTTGTTTGCACCATTGTGCTGGATGTGGCTCCTGGGCACCTGTTCTCCACCACAGACTCTACCATCAACCGTCCATCAGCTGCTGCTAGATCTTCCCTTCAGACTCTGCCAGATGGTTCGGTCACCATTGTTTTACAAATGTCAGAGCCACACTTAACTCAGTTTTCCAGTCAGATGCTTTGTTTGGCTGTGCTTCAGGTTCAACTAAGCCATTACAAGATGCCGGTCGTGTTCTAAGTCCCTGTCGACCCGCCTGCATGGAACCACCATCAGCCAACTTTTACAATCGAGAACCTTGAGTCCAGTAAACCAAAACGCCCTGAAACGTCGACGTTCACTGTTTAATTCAGAGCGGGCAAAACAGATACTCTGAGGTCTGGACTTTTGTCAAGTACACGTTATACCTGAATGTGAAGTTGGTAACAAATGGCGATCATGACACAATTGTTAAAAAAAAACCTTCTGTTTGCAGTATGTAAAATAAACTGCTCAGACACTAGTTGTAATCTGTTTGTGTTTTTAAGGCCATCAACTCATAACTTTGTGTCTGCCCATGAGAGCTCTTGTTGAGCTGTTAAGCTTTTGTGTGCATGCGCTGTGGAGCAGCTGATTTGTCAAATGATGTGTTTGGTATTTTTGCATTTTTGCATTGCTATTCAGTTTCACTGCTCGAGTGCAGAACTCAGTGAATGAACCCAGTCCCCTGTGATACATATGTACAAAAGTAAAACGTATAATGTTTACAAATTCTAAACTATTTAATTGTGTTTTTGATGACTTGGTAAATTGTGTGTGTGTTGGTATATGTGTGTGTTACAGTGCTGACGAGCCATCTGCCACCACTCTGCTCTATATAATGGTCTATTCATCTCAAACAGCTGGCAGCCACTCTGACCCCTGTCTATTATCTCTCTATCTTTCTGTCTGCCATTTTTTCTTCTCTCGGTCTGTTTATTCAGTTCTCACTTTGAAATCCCTGAAATATCCCTGATCCTTGTTGTTAACTGGGAAAGTCAATATTAAAAATATTCATTTATAACAGTCTCTCAGTCCAATTCTAGTGGAAGAATGACATGACAAAAAATACAATTTAAGTCCATTTAACTCGACAAAATATGTTTCCATGTCAGCCCTGGTGGTCACTACTAAAAAAAGACAGCCAAAAAGGCCATGCATCTTTAGTTTATTTTTAGTTAATTCTATAGAACAAATCTAATATTGTTGGTCCTACAATGAGACTTTTTTCATTTGACGAGTTCTTGCAGGGACACCATGAGAAACCAGAGGGTTTATTACCGCGTGTTTGTGTGCATACAAAGCAGTAGGCAAACATGAATATTAACCGTCATTCCTGCCTCATCCTGACTTTTCTTTAAAAAAGAAAACACATTGTCCTTTGTTTTTGAAAACAGAAAGGAAAGGTAAGGGAGAATTTGGAGATTTAAAATTATTAAGTTAAAAAACTGCTGTCTGCCACCATTCCTCTACTGTACTGTATATACTCTTGTGATCTTTCAGCCATTTCAAGATTCTGTGGCGTGTTTTTTGTTTTTTTTGGAAAGAGCTTGTGCAGTGTGTGTGTATGTATGTGAGGATGCACATTGTTCTCTGTCTCTCTTGCCCCACCATGAGGAATAGTTGACACATATTTTTCATTCTCTCTCTTTCTGCTGCCCTCATTATTTTATTCTGACACTGCTGATTGAGCAAGCAACATAGATTGTCCCATGCAATCTATGCGTGCGCACACATAAACATAGTTAGGGAGAGAGACAGTGGTGGTGGAGATTATTGGAGCAAAGCCCTGTTGTTCCCAAAGGAGAACCCATGGCTATTTTGGGACGTGTGAAAGAATTAGTGCTAAGTGAGAGAGAGGGAGTGAATTAAATAACTCTCCTGTACAGACCAAAGGAGTTCTCATCAGATAGGAACTTAAACAATAATAGTGCACTTGTCATTTATGTTTTGTTGTGGCACAATTAGCCCAGCTTTGACTGAAGGTTTACAATATAGCATCTAGTACATCTAATATGTAATTGAGTAGGTTTTTTGTGTACTTGTACATTTTAAAGTCATTTTCAAAATGTGTCATTTTACTTTTAGTGTGTTTTTTTTGGAAGTATTCGCTATACATTTTAAATCACATCTGTTAAAACAATGTTGGCCTGAATTTAAAAAAATAAAAAAATAAAAATAAGCACCAGAAACTTTGGTAGTGAATGATGAGGACAGAAAAAAACAATCCATATGAGATTTGTGTCCCCTTGTCCTTTTTGCACAACACAAGAATGAACCCCAACCTTGTTAAAAAGGTAACCTTTATGCTGAGTACATTTTAAACAGGCTACTTTTTTACTTTAACCTGAGTACATTTCTACACCAGTAGGCAAAGGAACTAGGGACACTATATAGGGCAGAGGGAATCAAGAGCAGGTGCGAGTGATAATGATCACCAGGTGAAGTGCATGAGGGAATTAGGGGAGATGTGTCTAAACAACTGAGGAAACTACGAGACAGGAAGACATGACATTTACCAAAATAAAAGGGGAAGTGAAAATCAAACCCACACCAAAGGTGACAAGAACTTAACATGACTTTAAACCTAAACTAAATCTAACACAACAACTAAACTAAGCAGAACAAAAACAAAGTTGACCCTTGGTGACACTGTGTCAATGTGATCTGTATAAAACATGACCAAGTGAAATGGCTCCTTTTTATCATTAGATGAATGTGACAAAGCTGGATGCAGATATCAAATAATAGCATGCTGTTGATGCTTGGTAAACACAACGTGGTGGTAAGTCATTGCTGGAATCAGCCAAATAGATGGTCAAATTCCAAAAGTTCTGGTATTGAAACGGCTGAACAGTTGTTCAGAATTCCTGTTGGGTTTTTTTTATGCTCAGTCTTTTTGAATCCATTAAATTCCTGGGTGACCTTGAAGGTCACTCAGGCGAACAGGAAAATAAAGAGAGACCGAGGAGAACAAACAAACAAGGTCATAAAAGAGTGAAGAGACTGACAGGAGACAGTGTGAAGGTGTGAAGAATCCGTGAGAGGGGAGGAGGAAGACAGTCGACATTGAAGAAGCACAGCCATCCCATTGAAGAACGGATGAGCCACTTGTTCATTCTCCCTCATGCTGCCCTCGCTGCATCCACGTGAGAAAGGAGGGGACGGAGGGAGGAGACAGGGAAGCTGGGAGGAGGAGGAAGAGGAAGAGGGTGAAGGGACTGCTGAACACCACTGCATGGAAATCTTACTCCAGCCCTCTGCCCAAAAACAAAATCCAGCTTTGTCAGTTGTTTGGTTGCAGATTTGCATTTATGTTATTTTATAATAAGCAGGTGAAAGAAACAGGTCAAAGGGGATTCAAATGTATAAAATATTCATAATTTGTTGAGCAACTGATTGTGGGACAGGAGGAAATGAGCAAATTTGGTATCAAATATAAATCAGCATTTTACAATATGTTTTTTCTGGTATTATTTAGTGTACATTGACTAAAAAGTCAGTTTACATCAAGTTTTCTTTAGTTAAATAATAAAATGATGCTCAAACTAGTCTCAGCTCTTCTGGTATTTTCTGAGAAAATAAATCTGTGATGTGACAGAGTTTTTCATCACCGTTTAGTCAGCCATGTTCAGACTCCATAAAGGATGTGGATGTGTGTCATATTGAATTCACATCGGCTTTCTCATAGGAAATGAAACAGAATGCAGCGGCTTTAATAACGACTCATAACCTCGGTAGATTTGCAGTTACTCACTTGTATGATGTTCTAACTTTGACATTTGACTTTGACAAAGCCCAAACATCGTCAATCAGAGCTCTCTCAGTGTGTGTGTGTGTGTGCTCAAAGGGGAATGAGGAACCTGTTCAAAGCTTATCAGTATTTACTTAACTTTTAGAAGAAATGTCATCAATTGAAGTGAACATCACTGGTACCTGTTTAACCAAAGGTTACAACCAATTTCATTTCACTCTGAAATACTGTATATGTGCCCATTAAATAAGCTGCTCTGCAGCATTTATCATATAGCACTGTTACACATGAGAACTGCACATCTCTGTCAATTTTAACCTGCTGCAGTTGCCAAATTTCAAGCTGACTGTCTTTGACATTTTTCTGCAAATTGTGTATCAAGACGCAATAAACACATATAGGGAGAAAGGCGGGGTACACCCTGGACAGGTCAGCACTCCATCACAGGCACGCATTTAGAGACAAACAACCACCCCTGAGTGTCCAATTTACCTAAACTCCATATTTTTGTTCTTTTACTGTGGGAGGAAACCGGAGAACCTGGAGTATCAAATATAATTTCTAATGCAAATTATATTGACACCAAAATGTAACCAACATAGATCATATGTAAAAACATTTGTCTGTCTCCTCTTGTATCACACCTCTTCTAATTCACTCCCCTCACACTGTACTAATAACAGGTGTCATCCCTGCTAATGCCACACTGGTATTATGCCCCACTGTGGCTGTTTTTTGCATGGAGGCCACAGTATTTGAATTTAATCTGGTGTGTCTGAGCTCAGAGGTGAAATATGTCTCTCTCTCAGTCTCGCTCTCTCGCTCTCTCTCTCACTCTCACTCTCTCTCTCCCTCTCTCTCTCTCTCTCTCTCTCTCTCTCTAAGGTAGCAGTGGGTTTTTAACCTTGGGCCTCTGGGCAACCCAGAATTTTGTTTTATGTGTGTTTGTGTATGTGTGTGTGTCTGTGACTGTTACATGATCACAATTTTTCAAAGTCACCAGGAAGGTCTGCATCTGTGGAGTGACTCATGCTCTTTACCTTGGACAGAAGCAGCAAGTAATGCTGGACTCCAGCGCCATCTACTGTACTTGTCATAGAAAAGCACTTCGAGTTCTTGCAGGGACACCATGGGTCTCCTTGGAAAACATACCGAAAGGTGAAGTGATGAATAGTGGCAATGGAAAAATACTACAATTAGACAGAATTATTTAATATGTTAAAATAGTGCTAAATATCATCTTCATTGTGCCCATTATTCACCTTGTTGAAACCTGGCTTCTATGTTACCTGCAACTACAATATACCTCAATTTCTGAGTTCATTATAGGGGAAAAAGTGACATCACTTGAGGCGATTTATTATGACTTTTTACACACATGCAGTAGTACTCTGCAAGACCTGAAAACAGTCTTTGATGTGTAAAAAAAGTTCATTATAATAAAGGAAATTTCATCTACATTGTACATTTTTAATAGCTACACACAGCAGCACATTGTTGAAAAAACTATTAAAATTGCTTTAACTCTTACCACACATGACAGGGGGAATTTGGACTTTATGGTTAATCATTGTCACGGTGTTAGAAGACAGGACACAGGCGAGCCATGCCATTACCACGGAGTTGTCACAACCTGGCAATGAGTAACTGCAGGACCAGGAAATATAAAGCCTGAGCTGATGAGTGAATTGGGAGCAGGTGGGCTCCTGCCACAGGTGAGCTGATTGCATGCTGGAGGTAGAGAAGCAGGAGAGAAAGGAGGACACGAAGGAGGAGGCAAGGTGGGGCAAGAAACATGGTCCTCAAATTACCTTTCCAACATGATGTTGGAACATCAATTCTTGGTCCTACCCTTTTTGCTATATTTACAAATGACATTCAACAACCTGTCTGCAAAGCCTATGCTGATGATATGCCTCTGCTCCTTCTCCAGATCATGTTGTTAAGTCTTGAAAACGTAGGTTTAACGAAATACAACAGGCCTTTACCAACCTATATTTGTTTTTAAATATGGTTTTAATATGTTGAAAATGTGTTGCCCTTTTCACATCATGTCAACATGTTACAGTCAAAGGTCAAAGCAAGACTTGGTTTTGTGTACATACATTGTTCCTCATTTACATCTGCAGCCAAACGTATGATTGTTGAAAAGACCAGCCTTCTCTTATTTGATTTACGGGGATACAATATACCGACATGCATGCAAAGGAACCCTCCATAAACTGGACACAATTTATCACTCTGCTAATCGACTTGTCACAAATGTTGAATAAAATAAAAATAAAAATTATAAATGTCAAGCTCAAGATCCACAAATAGTCTGCAGAATATTGGAAGTTAAAGAGGGGTGTTTCTTCTTCTTGATAGTGTAATATTTATTTAAGAGGCATTTTTAAACAAAACATTCCAACTCATGAGTCATGTAGTGACTTTGACATTGCAAAGCACAATAAAAGAAAAGCAAAGTCATGTAAGGAGAAGGCCACCTGAGGTCACATGGGCTGGGATATGACCTCAACAATTCTGGAGAATTCTAGGAGAATTGATCATTGAATGATAACCACAGTATATTCCACCATAGTGGTTATACAGTCTAACCTGAATGGAACTTCTGCAAAACATGTCTTTTTTTATGGCTTTTAAAGCTGTTGAAGACCTTCTTTGGATTTTGCTCTCTACATTACATTAGAATGGATCTACTGAAACTCAATTGTTTAAGCATGCAAAACAAGGCAGAATGTGCAGCTCTTTTAAAACAAAGAAGAGTACACAGAACAACAATAAACAGAGATAAATCCTCTCTAAAAAGAAGGCTACACATATTTCATATAACATGCTAAACGATTTAAATACATAAATAGTTGTATTATTAGTTGTAGATTCATGTCATACATGCTTATATCTCTGGCAGACTGCAACAAATTTGCCCCATTCAAAAAAAAATACTGTGTAGTTATTTAACATATTCATTTTTCATCCATGCCCTTCACAGCTCATTCAGCCATTTGTCTCATGTGTCTCCTGTCATCAGTTAATGATATTCCTCACGTGTTCCCACAGCTTAGTGACCCACAGGTTAACCCCCAAGTCTGTCAGATATTGAATTTCTGGGAGTAACATCTTTCGGCACAACACCTGATAGGCTTTGTCTATATTTTTATTTAAATTGTATCCCATGATGGACCTTTCTCCGATGGGTTGCCATGGCTGCATTTCTTCCTCATGAATGTCTTTGGCCATCACAGGGTGACCTCCCTTGATGCAGATCTTCTCCATCTCTGCATTCCTCCTCCTGAGCTCTGCAACATCCTTTGTCATACGCTCTCTTCCATAAGTCTCCACTTTCTCCCAGAAAGTCACGTTAAAGTGTTTGTAAAGCTTCCAGTCAATGCTATTCCACTGCAAGGCCTTTGCCCTCAGTTGTGGGGTCAGTTTAGACATTGTGGATTGCTGACGAGAGTTTAGCTTAAAGAACAGGATGTCAACCATCTCCCAGCAGAGGATGTCCTTGAGCAATATGAGTGATTCCTCAAAGTGCTCCATTAGCATAACCAAATGAAAACGCTCAGCAATGAGCCCGATGCTCTTGTTGACTTGGGGGTCACTTGGATCCAGGGTGTTGTCCTGTCCAAAGTCAAAGAAGAGCAGGTTCTTCAGGTAGAAGGAGCTGAATCCATTTGGGCTGAAATAGAGATTGGGATCACGCAGGAACTCTGCCATCTTATCTTTTCCTGGTATACTCCAGGTCAGAGGAATGAGATGACCGAAGTAATGGAAAGAGGACTCAAAGAGCTCTGCGGGATCTCTCAAGATTGTAATGTATAAAGTGTCCCTTGGCAGCACTTTGGCCACTTCAGCTGCGTTGAAACGCATGTGGTTACACAGGATGTTAAAACACATTCCAGATTTAAAATCTTGAACGTACGTGTGCTGAAAATATGAAGGGTAGAAGAAGTCATTTCGACCATTGGGAAAAGCAAATTTGAGATTGTGCTTCTCCCCAAAGCGGAAGAGAATGTTGAGGAAGGTGCTGCTTGCAGTTTTATGAGTCTTCATGAACATGACGTCCATTTTAGGGACACATATTTTATTATTTTGCTGTGAGCCATTTGTGGGTGAATGAGTGCTGTGTTGGCCTGGAGGGGCAGCACACGAGAGAGGAACTGGAAGCCTGGAGAAAGAGTGGAAATGATTTAGTATAACAGCAAATCAAATCCCTATTCTGTGTAGATATGAGAAAAGGACAAATGTCATAATGTCATCAGTGATCTTTCAAGGTCAAATTACTTCATTTTAGCCACTATAGGACACATACAAAAGTGTGTTGGTACAAACTTACTTTTATCATTTCAAAATGAGGACGTTATGTGCAGTGAGGTGCACTTCTGTCACTTCATACTTCTATGGAAAGCCATCAAAAACAATGTTTTGAAAATGCACTGACCAGGAGTAGCACTCATATCCAGCCATCTATGACAATAAAGCTTTTTATGGTACACCAGCTGGAATAGTTTTGATGTTGTCATCTTGTTTGATACCAATGTATTATAAAGTATACATATAATAAAGATCACAGGTTGTAAATTGGGGTGATCTTGTCTCTGTGATGATAATCTGGATTTTGAGTCCACTTGTTAATCCTTGTCTGGTAAATCATTACCTTGTGCAGCAACACAGCTAGAGGAGTTGTGATATTATGAAGATTGAGGCAGGACATTTAGTAGACTATCAGCTGTGGTGAAGTATTTTGATGTGTTTTCCAAACCAATCTAATATAAAAACAATGTTATAACAAATCTTAATTGTGTAAAAAAATGAAAATGCTGTGAAAGACTCTTACTCTGGTGGACTGACGTAGATCTGTAGTGTAGAAAGACAGTACAACACGATCATAAACATGAAGAAGCAAGCCACAGTGACATGTTTGACCCAGCGTTGCTTCCATGAAATGGGTTTTTGTCGCACTTGCAGCATGGTGATGAAGAACTAGAAAAAGGATCACCTGGTGGGAGAATGAAAAGTCAAGAACATCAACAACTGCACTTTGTCTATACCTTTTATTGTCTATACCTTATCGTCGAGCCACAGAGACAAATAAATATGTGATCTTTAGACTCTGTACAAGACTACGGACTAGGTACAACACTTCTCATGATGTTAAAAAAATGTGTAAATTGAAATAATAAATCAACTGGGTTATTGTGTTTCAATATAAAGGCACTGCATTCAATTTGAAAAGGCTAAACTTACCATTCGTGTCGCATGTCAGTCGCTGGGCAGTCAAGCTGAATATGTTCCTGCGGTCGATTGGATATCTTATCTTTATGGCTTTTAATGGTTTACATCATTGTTGCTGGGGTTACTATAGTTGGCATCTAAGCTGGGGCTCCCATTCCTCTCCTTGTACAGTCTCCACCTTTCGCTCAGACCTTGTTCTTCCCATTTTGATAACTGTTCAGGACTTGCCTTTCCCTGTTTTTTAGTAGTAGTTTTTTACTTGGGGCGTCCTTGTGGTTTCTGGTTGCCTGCAGGATCCCAAGATTAGAATTATCATTTTTTAAAAACATACAACACTTCCAAATGTTGTTTATTTTTTTGTTTTTATAATTAATGTTTTTTTTCACCTAAACACAACACAGAAGTGTTTCAACTTTTGTATTTCTATATGTTCAGCAAATGTGTTGTAACTGGGCAACAGTGACCTCTAATGAAACAAATGAGTATTAACATGGTTGTGATCAAGCAGTTGGGTCTGTCAGTTACAAGAATTTTAACATACAAAGTTTAAATAAATGAGTCAGGACTACAGAACTATGGAGGACCAAATGGGACAAAATTAAATAAATAAATACACCATTAAATCATTAATTAAATATGTAATTAAATAATGAAATGTGTCATTAAATACATTTAATTCATTAAAGACACATTTCATTATTTAAAGACACATTTCATTATTTCATGACATGAAATGTGTATTTTAATGAATGATTTAATGGTGTATTCATTTATTTAATTTTGTCCCATGTGGTCCTCCATACAGAACAAAATTTTTCAATTTGATAATTTATGATTTTAATAGACAGCACATTTTTTTTCAAAACAGTCTTTAAGTTACAAATGAAACCTTGGTTACAAGTTTTATGAAGACATAAATTGACTTTTCAAAAGCTGCTCCTCATGAAGCCAGGATATACAGTTTTTCTGTGCTGCAAATATTGAAATAATAACTGGAGATTCACCATAGTCCCAACAAACTCCATTTGTTTGAGAGACGCTGTTGTGGCACTGCTGCTCATTAGTCAGCTGAAAATTAATATGGTTCCAGGCTTGTGGATCTGCACACAGTAAATGTTTCCTTGAAAAATAAACAATCTCCTCTCATCTCCTCTCAACACACCGATGCATAATTAATAGCTTCACGTATTCCGTAGACAGGAGTGGGTTTACAGCCTCATTACTCTTTACTTTTGAAAAAATAACATTAAGACGGGATTTACAAGACAGGTTTTTTCTGAAAAGAGAAGAATATTTCTGATATTCACCTGTGAAAATGGATCCATACAGCAGTTCTGTACCAACTGAAACTCTTCACTGCATTTATTTGACAAAACATCCATCAGTCTATTATGTTTTACTCTTATAAACTGAAAGTGAATTTAAGGGACATAAACAGCATGTGCCATACCATCATCTACTGTCACATGTTCCTAAATCAGAACAAATAAGCAGCCACTGCACAGACAAACGTCTGATCTGTATTCAACACTACACCGATCAGCCATAACACTGTGAAACCAGTTACCTGTTTTTATGTTGTGGCTGTACATTATACTTTACATGTGTGTACACATACACCATCTGAACATATACATGCATACAGATAGTGTATAGGTTGTAGCATGAGAAATGAATATAGATTTAGTCATTAACTAAATTTGGCATCACACACAGACAAATGACGACCACATTTTTGCATAATCTTAATGGCTTTATCTTATTGTCTTATGCAGAAAACAAACAAATAAACCAATAATGGTTGGGGTGTTGTTTTTAGTCAGGCTTCCTTCTTCTTACGAATGATAGGTGATGAGTTGATGGTGCAGAAAGAACCCCTCTGACACAAGACTCGTACCGAACAAAAGGGATTTTATTTGGTTAAGTCAAGCATCAGACCAAGCTCTGCAGCAGCTTGGGAGAACGTTCCTGCCGAATCTCTGAACAATTCTGCCTGCATAGGAGCAGGTCCATACTTTTAAAGGTTTCTCTGACATCATCATCCTATACTTCACATTTGTCCATTTTAGGTATTCTATCTTCGGTCTAGAAGCCCACCCTAGTGATGGACAGAGAAGACAAACAATGGTGCCCTTCTGTCTTTAGGTACCACGTCTCCGTATAGGAGGACAGCTGCTCAGAACATACATCTAATCTTCAATGTAAACATATCGTAATTATTAGAGAATCAACAACAGATTTGACCTCAGAACCTCTTATTATATAGTTCTTTATCTGCGTTTCTTCAAAAAAGCCTTTTCCAGGATGGGCCCAGGATTGGCCCATTAATGTGTCATAAAATATGTCCTGGGTCATACTTGTGACCCCCATGAGGAATTTCCTGGTTACTTTTCAACTGCAATGGAATACACATCTCTAACTTATTCGAGACAGAATGTAGCTGTGTTAATGTGTTCATCTACATCAGATACTACAGGGGCTTGTTAAAAATGCGAAAAAAAAAAAAAAAGTACCAAACTAAACCAGTGAGGTTCTGACTGAAAGTAAGGTTTTTGGATCATATGGGATTTTACAGTCTTGTTTTTCCAATATTCAATTTTGACCGGCAATGTTTTATTGACTTTAATCGTTACTGCACGTCAGTATTTTTTGTTATGTTTGCATGGCATTTTGTGTGCAGAGTAATGATTTGTGTAAAAAAAAGGTGGGACCTTATTTGATTAGACTTTAAAGCAACTCCCCAGCGTGCATCATACTTATCACAGCTCCACAAAACACGTCCAAAATTGTCCAAACAGCTTGTGCAACATGAGCTGTGTTTTATGAACAAACCGGAGGGTCCAACAGAACAATATTTACCTCCATATTTCCTTCCCTCTGGTGTCCTGCAAACCAAAGGCAGCGGGCAGTGACTGGAGCATTGAAGAGAGCTCCGAGGGAGTTATGAGGAATAACACTGTGTTCGCCAAAGAGATAAGTTTAGTGAGAGAAATTTGCGGAGTTTTCCGTCTGTATCAGCATTATTATAAAAGAAAGTATTGCAGCTAATGGCTTCATACATAGAGTATGTATTGCCTGTATGGCATTGCAGCAGCTTCCACTGGGAACCCAGGGGAGTGAATGAAGAGATAAAACCATGGGATGAGCGGTGCTAAACTTGTATTTGATGAGGGCTGAAAATCTCACCTCGCACTAAGCAACAGAAAGTGAAAATAGGATCCCCTACTTGTTAACCAAACACCAACTTTGCATATGAAAAGTTAGAAACTAATCGATAACCATGGCTTTAATAAGAACTTCATCCTGCAGATGAATTATTCATGAGGTGTGCATCCTATAGTGAGCGCTCCGTTTGAGAAAGTACACGTTATGACGTACATCTTCTCATCTCCTCTACTGATTTTTTTTTATTAAGTTGATTGTGAGGGACAATGATCACATTTTATTTTTTGGAAACACTAATGCTTTAAGTTCTCCATAAAATGGGCTAATGGCATGCAGAGAGCGAGAGAAATAATGATAGTTTTTTACTACACACCATGTCCACTGTCTGCCATCTGCCTGAGACCGTATAAACCCACTGTTTCATCAGCTGTGTCAGTGGCTGATTTCAGATGAAGATGCAGTGGTCATGTGTGGTTGGCAATTTGAAATTGTAAACTTCACAAGCAACAGCTTCCTGCACTCAGGAAGCGGCCAGAACTCTGAGGTCTGCTTTTGTACACGTCTAGATTAAGGCTAAATACAGGGGAGATAGAGCCTTTGCTGTGGCAGCTCCTAAACTGTGGGAGAGCCTTGCTCTACATGTGAGAGTTGCCCAGCACCTCGACCCTTGAGCAATTAAATCAACGTCTTAAGATGTATGTCTTCTCACTAGCTTAGTTAGGTAAGACACAGTGGCCTCATTGCACAGTCATAGACTTTCGTCTGCTAACTGTTGTCTCCCGCTCTCTCAAATACTTCTGCTCCTGGTCTCTCTCCTCTGTCTCTGCCCTCTCACTCCTCTCTTGTTCCCCTCCCTTTTGGTTTCCTTGTACAGGCTTAGCATGTTTTAGTTGCCTATTCTATTGCTGTATTGCACTGTTCTTGATTTTTTGATTGTATTGTTTGATTGTTGATATGTTGATTTGTTGTCTACGTCTCTCATTGCTCATCTCATCTCCAACCAGCTGAGACAGATGCTGTACATCCTTGAGTCTGATTCTACCAGAGATTTAAATCAAGTTTTTTTTTTTTTTTATCTTACCATGGCCATATGTTATGCTATGTTGCACCACAGAGGTGTTTACTATGCGTGGGCCTTTTCACCTCTTCACTGCAGAACTGCTTCTCCTGGTGTCTGGTGCCATTTTCTTTTTTGGAGCATGACAAAGTTCTCAAGTCCAAAAGTGCTTGAGTGTATTTTGCCTGCAGATCCCTTTAATATCTCCATAGTGTGAACTTGAAACAGATGTGGGACACATCTTGGTTGCTTGTTACTCGGCTGTGCTTTTCATATATCAGGTCTTTTTATGGAACGCTTAGGAACACAGAAACCCTCGAGCCTCTGATTTCCACCAGGCAAGCCAAGCCTAGAGGTAGGAGTAACATGGTAGGAGTAAAATAAGAAATGGGATTACTGTAATTTTTGGGTCTGTCTTCTTTATTTGCGTTAGCCTACATCATGCCAAAATGCTGATCCAGCTAATCCATGGACATGATCCTGCCTCAGTGATCCGACAGACAGCACCTGCATACGCTCAGTCTCCAGGCAGCAATCCATGCTTTACCTGCAGCATCCTGCTTCTCCTTTGAGGAGAACCAGCCGGCTTCATTGGCTTCCTGCTTGACCTCCAGATAGGATCTGTCAACATTCTTGCCTCATTCGCTCTTCTGCTTCTGGCCTTTGGATGTTTCCCAGTCTCTGGGTCAACCTCCAGATCAGTTCTGCCTAGCGTCCAGGTCATCCAACGGGACTCTGCTACGTCACCCTTCTGCCCTTAAGTCATCCACCATGGCCCCCAACTCCATCCCTGCAAAGTCTACTTGCTGTTACCTTGTGTTCCTCAGTCCCATTCTCATATAAGAGTACATATAATCTAATCCTGCAGGAGTAGACTGAACACACTTCAGGGACTGTGGGTGTATAGTGTAGCTGAAGACGTGACAGTATAAAGTTCAGTTTGTGCCTTGTCAGCAGTATTCTTGTCACTCTACAGTGAGGGTCAGAGCAGCTGTTAAGAATTGAAGCTGGCTATAAAACATTATGAAGTAGTCCTGCGTAGAGAAGTGGCAGCAGGAGGTGAGTAGTTATTGCAGTGGCAGGGGAAATGGTCTTTGAGTCTGCAGAAAAAGTTTATTTCTCTTGGATTTATTATAATTATTCAGTTTTTAAGCATCCTAAAGCAACTGTTTACGGCAACGTTGTGTCTTGTCAGCCGAACAAGATGATACATCAATACAGGAAGTCATCTTCTGTATTATAAGTGGTATATGTGTTCTTTTAAAATACGACACTTGTTAAATCACATTGATCATTTTGATTTCATGACTTTGTAACAAAGTAACTGGAACAAAGAATACTTTCTTTCTGTCGTTTTTTAACTAATTTACGATTTATCTTCTGTGTGTCTTCCTCTCTATCATGCTTACATTTTCCCTCTCCATCCCTCTGCCTTCTCTTTCACCCCCTCCTCTTCTTTACACAGTATATTTTCTTCTCCCAGTGTCATTCTTTTGCTGTATCCACTCACCTCTTTCATTTCCTCCTTAGTTCTTTATCTTTTTTCTTCTAAGCTCCCTTGTTGTCTCCAAGACCATATCTCTGCCCGTTTCTACGTCTCCGTGGTCCAGGGATTTCTCTTTTTTTGTATGATATCTAACTATTCTTCAAACTTTTACCCTTATACTGTTTAATCCAAAATAACGTTTTGAAAATGTTATTGTTACCTGTAGAAAGACTGAAGCCCCATGTTGGTCACCTGGTCACCTTCTCTTACTTTCCAACTACCTTGGATGCCTCTCTCTGGTTTATTGTAAAATAAGATGGACAGACATGGGTTTTGTAGACATGGGTGTTTTTTCCTGTGTGTGCATGTTTGTGTGTGGATGTAGAAACAGAAGTACAGCACACACTGTAAAAGGAACTCTGCTTAACCCATTCATTTATATGAAGCTAATTAGAGGATCTGTCTAGGGAGAAGGACCTCATTGGGCCATCTGTTTATACTGTGTGTGTGTGTGTGTGCAGTTGTGTGTGTGTATAACAGGTTTTTGGAGATAAATTAACGCTGCTTAACAGTGCAGTAAATACAGAGGTCTCACAAGGGTATTACGACTGGCGCTCTCTTAATTTTCCATGTAACTCTACCTTAAACACATGTTCACACACCCTTTACTTCGGTCTCCTTTGCTAACTCCTTTTTTAGTGTGTCTGAGAATTCAAGAACTAATTACAGAAATCTGTTAAATGACTTAAATTCCGTTAAAATGAAATGACTGTATACCACTGTGTAACCCCGCAGAATACAAACAGGACAACATAAACTTTGCATGGGCTTAAGGTCCAAAGTTTTTATTAATGCAGATAGTCTGTTTTAATCTAGGATCAATAAAATGAAATAGTTACCGCACCATGAAAAAAATACCTTATAAAAATACCTTATAACTTATAAAGAAAGAAACTGATTAATTTTGGTGTTTTATCAATTTCTTTCATCTTGTGACCTGCACATACTTTTATTTGCTCTGTTGTAGTCATTATTTATTTGTCCCCTTTTCTAATATTACCTTAGTGTTGTTTCCCTTTATCTTGGCATGCCTGTTTTATCATTGTCCATATTTTGTATGCTTTTAGTTTCGTATATCTTCAGTCTTAGCTTTTGTTTTGTGTCATTATTATTATTATTCTTTTACTTTTATCTAATGTTATCATAGTTTTGTTTCCATATTATGGGTGTGTATTGTATGATCAGTTCAAACAGGATATGATGCTTTATCTCAGCACAACATATCATCACCGTCTGTCACTGTCGCATATATAGATGTTTCAAGGAGATAAAACAAAAATGTGTTCATTTCGCAAGGTAATAACTTATTTTTTTTACAAAATCTTTATGGACAGAACAAACAGAAATGAAGGTAACAATCAGATGGACATGGCGAGTGCATGCCTTCATTTCATCCTACCTCTTCAAACGCTGTCACGGTTAACAAAGGACTGAGTGGAAATAAGCAGCAGCATCAACATTAAATGAATGGTAGAGTGAACATGAAAAAGGAGAGGGGAAAAAAACGTGAGGAGGAAAATGAGATTTTATCTTTCAATCAAAATGGCAGGCGGTTGATTTTTTCAATGGAGGCAACAATTTCAGCTCAATTTAGTTTCCCATTAAAAATGTAATTGAACCACCAGATGAGAAAGTGATTCAATCATAACTTCAAAATCAAAAAGTAAGTTGATATCAAACAAAATACAGTCCGGTCTTAGCAGTGGAGTGTGGATGTCTCAGTGTTTCGTATCCGTAGTTAGACGTCGTTTACATGCCACTCAAACTGAACTGGCTCATTCTGCCACAAACTCATTTGTAATTTATTTTTCTTTAGCCGTTCATAAGAACACTGACGAGAACATCTGACAATCATATCACATTATAGTGGATGGAAAACAGTATATTTGAAAGCCTAAACTTAAGGAACGGCTGCCAGGTCTCTGGTTTTCCGTGCAGCTTGTTAAAAGTTACGGAGCTCCTCTCATGCACACTTATTATATGCATGGATTTAAAAAAAAAGCATAGAAAATCATATTATTTTTGCTGTACACTGTGTGAGTGGAAAAGGAGCACAACACTGAAATATTTTAATTGGTTGGTTATTTGTCTCACTTTGGATATTAAATACATTTATTTGACATGCTTATACATCCCCTTCTCGATTTATTCTTCACGCTATTTAATCGATTTCAGAACAAAAGCCACTCAGAACTTGGAAAAACATTTTGGTCATGGAACAATCTGCAAAACTCACGACAGCTTCAGCATTTTATTTCCCTGGACGAATACAAAACTCCACTGACTAAACTGTTGATCTAAAGAGTGTAATTGCTGTTCTTAAACTGGACTTCAATGATTTTATGACGTCTTAAGTGAATGTTTTAGTTGTGTTTGCTCTTTTATTGTACCGGTACTTTTTGGCAGGTCTCCCTCGAAGCAGAGATTTAATCTCAAGGGACTTCCTGGTAAAATAAAGCTTAAATAAAATACAGAAACAAGTGGGGTGGTAGTGAACATGTTCAACTATCTGGCACTGATTTATAGCCATGATGTAGCTCGTTTATTCATATGCCTTGAAAAACTAAAAAGATTAATGGAAGAAAGAGATGCAAAATTAAATATATTAATTCAACTTGATTTCAGTTTATGATGCAATCTCTTTGTCTCTCAGCCCCTAAGTTTGTTTGGTAAGACTTTATGTTTGTGAAATAGTCAAATTAAAAAGCAATTAAAAAAAATAGACAAATAAAAATGTGTGCGGTTGATTGACTGGGGCAAATGTGCATCTGCAAGTACTTAAGTGCAGCAGCTGCCACTAGATGCTACTGAAGAGCTATATTTTACTCGCAGCACATTTAATCTATCACCCTCCTCCTGGCATGTACTGTGATTTTTTAACACGTGACTTTCCAAACAAAAGCCAGCTTTTCCAATCTCCAGTCTAGAAACAACCCTGTCTGGCTCTCGCTGTGAGCCACGGGGCTTTTGGATAAATACAGACACTATAAGCTATAGTGAGGTATGGCCAAGAGAATCAAATGTGAACATGTGACAGCTCCCAGTGGAGTCACAGGTCTGAACGTAGCGCAAACACACCTTGACAGCAGCATGCAGCTCGTGTTTCTCACACCTCACTTTGGTCTGAGGAAATTGGTCTAAGAAATTGCTTTCATTACAGCAGAGAGTCCAAATGGTAACCGGGGCACTGCCGTTGTAAAGAAGATCGTTATGAAAAGCTCATGTAATCAGTGTTAATCACAAGGTGGGGCTGTGCGCAGAAATAAAGCATCATATTAAATGAGACACGGCACGTCCACCTGGCAATGACATGGAATTGTAATACCTGGTAAGGACAATTCTTTTTTGCAAATAAAAGTGACAAAACTGTTTTGGGGTTTTCATGGCACATAGTGAAGACATCCATTTTGCTGACATCATCTTCCAAAAATTGACCTTCAAAAACGTGGTCTTGCCTGAAGTGTGAACCTCCATTTTTGTCCCCGGTAGTATTAAGTAAGAAGTGAAAAAAACACACAGACAAAAACATTATTAATAATATATTCTATTTAAATATGTATTATTGATATGTTATGTTTATTCCACATCTCATTATAAGGGAACTGATGAGTCAAGAAGTGGAGATAATGCAAAAGTGCAAAGATTTGTCTGCAGACGCTCTTAAATGTATTTGCCCATCACTCATCCCCTGTGGTGTGTGTGTATGCCTGTGTGCCTTGTCCATTAGTCACTGAGGGCTTCCTTAACGAAGCGCTCTTAATTGCTGAACTTGTTTGGGAAATATTTTTCCCTCTCTGTCTCCCCTCTCCCCAAACCCACTCCCCCATAGCCCTCTCTTACTTTGACATTTACTTTTGTTCTTCAGATCTGGCTCCGTTTTTTTTGCTCTCTCATTTATCTTAACCAAGTTTTTTTTTATCTTATTTCACTGTTTGCTTTCGCTCTGTGTCCTTAGGATTGTTTAATATTTTTATTGCTTTTATTGCAAAAACACCAAAGTCATGGTCACACCAAGTGGCAACTGATCATGATGTCGCCCTAACCTCCGTGTTGACAAAAACCTGTAGATGTCACCTGCAACCAGGTTCCTATTGGATGACACTAGCTGTCAATCACACTGGTGTCCACCCACATGTGACACACTTTGTTGTTTGTTTTTTCCTTTAATGGGAACATCATTTACAAAATTGACCTGAAACAAGAGACTCCTCAAGAAGATATTTACTGACCTTAGAAATAAAGTGACAAGTACAATATATACATATACAGTATATGTATGGAGAGAGCGAGAGAGAGGGAGAGAGAGAGAGAGAGAGAGCGAGAGAGAGGGAGAGAGAGAGAGCTTGCCTCCTGGATGAGTTGTCAAGGAGACCTTTCGAGAGAAAGGTCTTGAATATTTTGCCTCACCTTATCTCACTAAACCCCCTCCTCCCCTGCTGCACTCGCCCATCCAGCATCCACACTGTAATTCCACTGCAATATTTTGTAAAATAAATAAATAAATAATGCAACCTGAAGAGACGATATTATTCTTAGATCATTATCTAGACTGATAGTAGCTGTAGTTCTCGTTAATAAACAGCGTCATGTTTGTCCATCAGTGACTAATCTTGCAAAATACACAATTTCTGGGACATTTTGTGCCTTTATGGGACCGACATAAGGAACACTGAAGTCTACAGTTGGCACGGTAAGGGACATTACACTCGTTAGACGTACACGCTCATTTTTACCATCAGATAAAGACGAGGAGTGTCAGACAGTCCCAATATAATGGAGCAATAACACATAAAATACGTGAAAATAATAGATGAATCAAACACAAGTAATTTAAACCGTAATTTGTAATTTGATATGCAATTTAGACAGCTTTTACTACTTTGCATCAGTCTCCCATTTCCCATTTAAACAGAAAGGAGGCTATCTGTCATATTTTGATAACTTTATCATCGAGATGCTGTCCAAGAATTATCCTGATAAGAGCATTTCAATAAAAAATGTTGTCTGTTTCGTCTTCATGGCATGTTGTACTTCAGATTAGGTGCCATTTTGACATTAGTTAAGTGTCAGGGGTAGACCCACACTAGCTTGAGGGTCAGGCTGATCCTCCACTTCCCACCCTGGGTATATTAGATTTAAATATTAGCATACTTGTAAACATTGAGGGCTTTTTGTATTGTCAGAGGAGTACTGAGCAGTGTGTTAGTCAGGGTCTACCAACCCAAAACTCTCACCCCGGGCTCTGAGTTCTCAAAGATAAAAGCATGCTGAGCAGCTTTTCCCCTGACTAACACTTTCAGTAAGTCTTTTCTGTCTGCCTCGTGGCTTTTCTTACTGCAGCGTAACCTTGGTGACCCCTGATTTGACTTATTACTTCCAGTACAATGCAAGACTGCTATTCCTCAATTATCTTTCTCCTTAATGGAGCATACATCTCACAAATCGCAAGCCAAAATTCAAATTACTCTCTTTCCTCCAGCAAAAGTTCCTGCTGTCTCACTTGTGCAGTTGCTTTGAAAAAAAACAACAAAAAACCATGCGTTTTCCTCATATGTCAGAGGCAGCATTGTAATTAGAATGAAAATGCAGGCAGACCTGCATCATACAGAGAATTGTCAGAAGGGAAAACGCCACGGTCAATTATTTTTCAGTTAACATCCCAGTTTTTGTTTCAACTGTACATAAATCTACCTGATTTTAAGCTTCATTGCGGGTAAATGATCTTGATTTAGGATCTCACCGTCTCACTGTGATTGGCTCTGCAAGATAGAGTTAACAAATGTTACTTTATGGAAATGTTAAAATTTGGCACATAGTGAATATGGATCAGTGGTCACAGTGGTGGGAAAAAAACCCATAATGCAGATAAACAACTCTAAATTTAGAAGCACAAGTTTCTCGTTCACACCCTGAGAATACTCTGTTTCATATGCAGAGTTCCATATGGCTTCAGAATACTCATGTGGCTGCAAGATTAATTTGAGCAACATAAATGAAAAAAAAACACACACAGCATCATTATCATTAGTACTCCATCTCACCATCCTCATATTGTCACTCCTCTCTTTAATATTTTGTTGTCACATCCCTTTGTCTCTGAGGAGCTCATTCAGCAAAACCGTGGATTTAATTAAAATCCTTTCTCTCTTTTGCCCACACTCTGTCCCCCTGAAATGTTGGACAGCAGAAAAGACAGATAAACAAAACAAAAAGGTATCCTGCAGCACCATGTGATAGTGGTTGATGTGGGTAGGCAGAAATCAAATGAAAAGGTCACACAATTTCCATAACTTTTGTCTAATTTTCTTGTCATTTCTACTTAGTTTTTACTAAGATAACATACTCCATCCATCCTCCATTATCTACCACTTTATCCTCCACCGGAGGGTCACGGGGGGCTGTGCCAATCTCAGCTGTCATAGGGCGATAGCCGGGTACACCCTGGACAGTTTGCCAGTCCATAGCAGGGCCACACATAGAGACAAACAACCATTCATTCTCACATTCACACCTATGGTCAATTTAGAGTGACCAATTTACCTAATCCCCATTGCATATACCAGGGTTGCTGTTAAATGCTATTCAGGAGCTCCAGTGTAAGAAAGAGCTTTAGTATGTTGGTCATACATATGACATGTACATTGATTTGGCAATATCATGGCCATTTACTTGTATTGCTTCCTAGTCTCAGCCAGGTTAAACATCAACTTTATATAAAGAGAAACAAAATGAACGCTACCAAAAATTAAGCTAAAACATTTTGAGTGACCCATGGTGGTTTGTTGCAGTATATAGGCCATACGGTTTGCTGGCCTGTTGATATAATAGATGGGACAAACATTTCAGTTCATTCTTATCACACTGATGTATGTCAGACTCTACACTTTCCCTGGTAAGTTTAGCTTTTAAAAAGTTATTTGATGCCATACAACTGTGATAAAATGCAATGATTGATAGTAGAAATGGACTCTCATTTGGTAAAGCTCATGCATCAGTGGGTCTTGATACTTGGAAATCCATAATTTCTCCTGCACAGAATTTGGCACAAGATGGTAGCACCTGCATGCACAATATTTCTTTCTACTTTCATTTCTGTACAATTGGCAGAAGTGGACATGCATTGCTCAATTTTGGCAGCATTCATTGTTCAACCACACACAATCTTTGTTTTCTGCTTGTAAGGTAAAGACATAACATTTTTGATAGGGAAAGGCATTTGTTTTGTGGACACATGATTAATAGATGTGGCTGAAACCTGTTTTGAAATGTGACTTGTCTTGTCCCAAGGCCCGAGATAGCTGCTTAAACTGTTGTCTTGACAACAGCGAACGGAAATTAAGTTCATTGCATCCTTTATGGAGTGAGTCTCAAGTGCGTCCTGTTTAAGTGACCTTTAAAAGCCATTATCCTTCTCGGAAAATGTTGTCAACTCTGACTAAATCTGTACAGTAATTGAATTCTCTACTTCTGGGAGATTGGCCAAAAATTAGGATACCGCATCTTAATTACTGGTGTTATTTTTGGACGTGTTCATCTGTTACTGTACATGTGTGGAACCTTTGCTTCACTTTTCTGAACACTGAAACCTACGAGCAACTTCAATACCTCGACACCCAGAAAACCACACACACACACACACGCTGGTTTTGCATTCTTTGGATGGACACTTACCCTAACCTTAACCATCACAACTACATACCTAAACCTAATTGTAACCCTTACCAGTTAATGCCAAACCCTAACCTAACCACAATTTAAATCTTAAACTTAACCAGGTCCTCAGAAATTAGGTTCTGCCTCATTAGGACCAAGTTTTGGTCTACATGAGGACTACTGGTCCTTTGCTTTGTCTCTGTCCTTTTCACCCTCTGTTCCCTATTTCCACCAAACAGAATCATATATACTGTATATAAACACATATCTATATAGCCAGAATATGTGATTCCACTTATTTTGCAAGTGTTGCTGGTAATGTATATGATGTGACAGAGGTGAGTTGTGGAGCCACAGCACAAGGTCCTACTATTTGTTTATTGTTTAATGTTTCTTAAGAAAAAGAGTTCATGAATTCAGGTCAGTGTGATCACTGAATGCATTTTGTGTGAAAGCAATGACAAGTGATTCACCCTTTGCTCCTCATACACCTATTTTTTCCTGAGTGTGTGACAATGCTGGTTAGCGATTGAAAAAAAAACAAAAAACTACAAAGATCCAGTGTGCATGAGGAAACATCAATATATATTTTATGTTGCATGTAGAAAAACCAATGGTAGATTTCAGTTGTTATTTCAACTCAAGAGGTCGTTCATTGATCCATTAAAAACTGGAGAAGCTACAGAAGCGGTGTTTTGGCGACACAAGTTACACACTGCAGCTTTAAGGACTTGCTACAACCTTTTAGGTGTTTTTTAAAGAGAGTAACACAAATCAAGAGCTGAAACGAGCCATGATTTCAATAAAGTGAAGGTTTTATTTGTAAACAACCAAAAGAACACCTCTGTGGGGGAGGACAGGACTAAAGTGAGGTGCCAAAGAAAACAAAACACACACCAAAACAAATTGAAGCCCAGCCCTCACTACCCACGAATCAAGACAAACTAAAAAGAAAACTGTCTAGCTCTACTCAAAAACAGAGAGAGAAAGCGCTCCTCTTCAGGCCTTCCTTATATAATCAACTCCAGGAGATTGAGTGCCTGCCTCAACGAGCAGGAACCAATCAGCTCTCTCTCCACCAGCTCAGGTGGAAACCAATCATCATCAGCATATTCCAGGAAACCTAGGTGAGGGAGACTGGCAGAGAGAGAAGGGGAGAAAGGAACAGAGAGAAACTCCATGTGCCCTACCTGGCACATAACAGGATTCAAAGAACATGCATTGGGCACCTGAAACTTTATCCATGGGTCTATCCAGTCCAGTCCAACTAATAGTTCTTCAGTGCGTCTATTTATGAAGTGCAAGAACATTAGCTCCCACCTTTGAGCTAAAAGACTGTGACTGTAAATGTATTATCATTAAATGTCTTTGTAAGTCTCATTTTTTAGAACCTAAAGTGGAGTTGAACATTTGTGAAGGAAAGATGAATAGATCCATGTTATTGCTCATGTTCATTTTTGGCTGTAGCACAAGTTTATAAAGAGAGGTAGCACCAGGTCTACCGTTTAATGTGAAGCATATTAATTTGGTTTTGTGCAGTAGTGGGAGATTAGTTTTTATTAAGTTAATATTATGGAAATGTCAGCATATTGTGTTTATATCATAAAATAGCCTAGTGCACCTTTTTTTTTTTTCAAAAAAATCTGTGCATCAGCCATGACAAATCCAAGAAACGTCCATAACATCTGTCAGCATGAGTTGATCCAAGCTTGTAATAATTTGCAAATCGTGTAATTTTGATTTACAAACAATATTTCATGTTTTATTGCTGCTGCTGATTTGGAGGTTCTGTTGGTGCATACAAACTTGAATTTCTGTCATCAAGTTTAACTGTCATGAAATGATCTTATGTGCTTTCCAGTTGCTGGTTTTACAGGAGCAAAAGTGTTATTGGTTATACAGTGCACTTTCATTTTCTGATTCAACATAAAAAATCATGGACAGGTCCAGTGGGGACAGTATGGACATTTAAATTGCAACAACTGCATCAGGCTCCAAAAGTGAGGAGTGCTGGAAACACATTTGTGTTGTGACTGTGGATGGTGTGATGTGTTTCACCTGTTAACCATTGGGTGGCAACACAGAACCAGATACCAATCCTTAGCATCTTATGACTGTGTTCATTCAAACTCCCATTGACTTCCTCCTCTCTTATTCCCCACTTGACATCTGATCAAATTTCAGTAAAACAAACTGTAATCTGATGTACTTCCATGTACAACACCAGCATTATGACGATGTAGTCCTGGCTTAAAGTCTTTTGGACAGGATTTAATAATTGACTAAAAATGTGTAAAATACATTTTGTAAAAAGGGTCTAATGTGAACAGGTCATAGGTCAAAGTTTGGAGTTCAGGTATGTGGAGTCTGCCTAACTGTTTAACAACTAATGTTTGTTTCTCTTTATTTTAATTGGACTTTTTCTGAAACTTGGGATTTAGAAACTATTCTCGGGTAGAGGGGTGCAGCTTGGTGGAAGCTGCAAGGTCCAGTGTTTTGGAGAGATGCAGAAGCAACCTATCATTGTCAAGTGATCCACTTGACAATGATAGGTTGCGTCAGATATTGTACAAGTTCTTCAGAGGGAAGTCTGAAGAAAGGGGCTTAGACTTTCAAAATGTAGCCTGCTCTAACTGTTTTTCCAGGATCTCCAACCCTTCCTTTAATTAGAAGCAAATGTTAAACTTCAAGAGATGTGAAAGCAATAGGAAACTTGACATGTGAATATTTTGTTTATTTATTTTGGGTATTATTAACTTTGAGGAAATTTAAGTTGTCAGAGTGCAGGTAATCGCACATTAAACTAAACCCAGGCCCCACCCCCAGTGCTACTACACCTAGCAAATTAGCTAATATCATGTAGCTACATTGGACAGGCGTTACAATTAAATAACAAAATATAAACAAAAATATTTGAAAGAAAAGTATTTCAGCTGTGACAGGTCAGCTTTGAAAAGCCACATCCATTTGAAAACACCCAAGACACAGCAACCAAAAACAACATTTTATCAAGCACATGTGGATGCTTTGTCTCTGGTGTTTTGTCTCTGGTCTGTTAACATGGGTGCTGAAATGAAAAGTAAGATTTTCTGCATTGCAGACGCTCTGCCAATGCATCCAGTCTGGTCCTGGTGCCAGCTTTGCTGTTTTACAGCCAGGCCAAGTGGTTCTCATGTGGTTAAGAGTCATTGCAAGTCCTCTTGCTCAGAGTTGAGATTCACTTTTCATATTTGTATGTAAATCCATCATGATGATAATCTGACTCTGGCCTGAAGATGAAGTTCTAAAAAAAAGGTCTAAACAAGTCACATTTTTTCCTGCACGGGCAAATCTTGTGTGCCAGTGCCAATATTGGAATACATTGTTGATCTTGTAGAATAACACTATAGTTAGTTTGTAAATGTCCCTTGAAGGTTCTCCAAACTACATCAACTAATGTTGGTTGTCAGCTATTTGAGGATGACAGGGATTACCACCAAATGTTAACAGCTAACATCTACTCATGGTCATGGTCAATATCTGGCAGACAACTGATGTCATCATCCGATGTGTGCCTTATAGCTTTATTAGGTGTTTCAAGCTTTGTTTCACAAGGCATTTCTGCTAAGGCAACCTCTCCACATGCTTGGGATTGTGTCTGGGTTTGTGGGCTGTTGGAAGTGGCTTGTGGGTTGGCATTGTGGGGAGTAGGAATCAGGATGGTGTTACACCATGGCAAAGGGCCAGGCCAGAGTCTGTGAAACCTATTCAACCAAATACGTTCTCGCTCACGCACACAACATTGGCATACACAGTGAAAGGTAGCATCCATAACAGGATGACCACAGTCGTGACACTGGGTTTGTGGAGGGAAAAGTTGTTGGGATGGGATCGTGGGAAGGATGCGCTGGAAAGGGTTTGGGGGCTGGTTTGGCATTGTGAGGAGAAGGGGTTGGAACTGGGTTGACGGGTGTGGGTGTTGGGTTGGGATTGTAGGCTGAGAGTGTTGGTTTGACATTGAAGGGAGTAGGAGTTGGAATGGGGTTGTAGGTTGTGGGTGTTGGAGGGGGATCATTGGGTTAGGGGGTGGGAGAGGAGTTGGATGGGGGGAATTATGATTGAACCAGGCATGCTGCTGTATTTGCTTCAGAATGGCACGATCTTCAGGGTTTAAAGCCAGACACATGTTCAATAAATCCTGACAGGGTTGTGACAGCTCACTGCTGATTCTACATTTGTTGCTGATGAACCCTTTGGTGTTAAACTGTGAGCATCCATGCAGCATTTCAAAAAGCAGCACACCCAGTTGCCAGACCGTGGTTGGGCCAGCCTCATATACCCCATGTGTTTCGAACTCCGGAGGGACATAGATTAAGGTTCCAAAGAAGGTGCGGTAACGGTAACGTCTTTTGCTCAAAATACAGCCACATCCAAAGTCAATGACTCGCACTCGAGGGACATTGGAGGTAGCTTGCAGAAGGATGTTTTCAGATTTGATGTCACGGTGGAAGATTTTTTCTGAGTCCATCTGTATGGCTGCATCCACCACCTGCTTCATGATGACCTTTGCCAAGGCTTCTTGCAATGGACCACTGATGTCCAAGTATCGTGATAGGTCCATAGACATGACTGGTCTCTCCATGACCAGAAGAACTTTGTCACCCAGATCATACCAATCGAGCAATGATACGGCTGTTGATTTGCCCACTGATTCTGGTTCACCTGCTGCTTTATGCATGAGGACCACCTCGAGGGGTATCTGGCATTTTCTTCCATTTATTACCATGGACCGTCTCTTAACATCTGCTTTATGGATGTGTTTGATTGCCACTGGTAATTGGTCAGAGATTCTTGTGCCAGCATAAACTAATCCAAAACCACCACCTCCAATCTTACCAAGCTGCTTGTATTTGGTATTGAAGTCAGCAGTTCTGGTTTTGCCTAAAAGGACAGTGCTGCTCCTCTCTTCTTGTTTGGGAGTAGAAAAATCACTGCCGCACTTGGATAGAAAACTATCATTACCCCTCTGCTTTTTACTGGGTCTCTCTCTTTCAGAGGAGGTGTTTCTCATCAGTGCTTCCAACAGTGGCATCTCAGTGGATTTGCTTGCACCCCTCTTCCTTTTTCTCGGTCTCTCTCTTTCAGAGGAGGTGTTTCTCATTGGTGCGTCCAACTTTGGCATCTCAGTATGTTTGCTTGCACCCCTCTTCCTTTTACATGGTCTCTCTTTTCCAGTGGAGGCGTTTTCCGTCAAAGCCTTGCCCAGTGGTGCCTCTGTGGGTTTGCTTGCACTCTGCCTTTTACTGGGTGACTCCTTGTTTGTGCAGGTCTTCCTTTTATTGGGTCTCAACCGCTCATTGGGTTTGCTTTTCCTTTCTGGATCTTTCTGAGCGGCCTGAGACGTGCCGCTGCTTACGACTGTAGAGGCTATTGTTTTATTTGGCTCAAATTGAATATCTGATGAAGTTGCCTTGTTGTTAAGATCAGATTGTGTCTCGCTTGACTGATGTGGTAGGGGTGACTGAGGTTTATTGGTTGGTTGGCTGGTGGTGGACTTTTGCATTACTGTCATCTTCTGGATTTTGTCCTCCATTTTCCTTTCCTGATTTGTTTTTGTCTTCTTTTTCTCCAAAATACAGACTAAGTTCAGATTTTTTTTCAGTGTTCTTCAAAATGTGTCCTTTGATGTGACAGCCAGAACACTATCAAAACAGAAAGCCGTATGAACAGGATAAAAAGTATGTCCCTTTAAGTTGTTAGTTGAAACACATGACATCACATGACACAATGTTATGACATCCAGCAGATACAGACCACAAGGATATTTGGAGGGAGTAGGAGAGCAGGCAACAGGAAAAGGAAGAGCAGAAAAGGCAGTAATGCAAAATATTGGATGCCAACTGCCATAAAACATCACCACCACAACATCATTGTTTTTCTGTCCACATGATAAATGTCCAACATTCACTCTCCTTTTTGGTCTTCACTGACCAACATTGTTCATTAGCTGATTGCTGTCAGTCTGCTGTTCATAGCTGGGCTGAACAAAATCATGATCCAATTTTGTTCATGCATGTTTATTTTTATCTGAACATTTGATTGAAGGAGGAATCTGGTGACAAATGCCGGGAAAATTGATTTATTGAGGTGAAAATTGCTTAATTGCCTAATATTATTTTAATAAAGGTATTTTAGTAAGGTTATGTTGGCCTATTTTATAACACTTTCGTTAATCCAAAGAGGGCCATGACAGGCAAAGTTATTATGAGTTCAATATCATTTGACCACAGAAATCAAATTTGTCAGGGCCATCCTTTTGTGGAGCCGACTGCAAAGCTATTTAGCCAGCTCAGTTGAGCAGCAGGGGAGGTAATGGCACTGAAACTTTCTGTGAGATGCAGTGTCAGCTTTCCACTTGGTCTATTAAGCATCTGTTGAACACCACGGACAGCTATCTGCAGTGAAAATAATAATTACTCAAACTGCTGGCAGTGTTAATTTCATAAGAAACTTATTATGTGCTTCTTTCTCAACACCTGCAACATAAATATCTTGGATGGAATTTCTTTTAAGGAGTAATCCAACATGAGATTTGCAACCAATCAAACCTGACAAGTAAAATGTTATTATTCAGACTCAAGTTCTACACGAAGAGGTGTTAGTGGGATTAATACATGGTAGTAAATAAGCCTAAACAAATGGAGTTTGCATGTTCTCTTCCTGTGTGTGTGTTTTCGCCAGGTTCTTAGTTTTTCTCCCACAATCTAAAAACAAAATTTAAGCACCCTAAATTGACAAAAGGTGTGAGTGTGAGAGTGAGAGTGGGATGTACCAGGATGTACCTCGCCTTTCGCCCTATTCCAGCTGGGATTGGCACCAGCGACCCTCATGTGGAGTATAAAGTGGCAGATGATGGATGGATGGATGGATAGATAGAAAACACAGGTCTTCTTGATAAAACATCTTTCCACATTCTCACTGTACCCGTGAAATCAATTAGATTCAGAGTCAAAATGATTTAATACTAAATAAATCAACAGAGCTGTGTGGTTTATCTTTTCTGAATAGCTTTATCAGGATTATTGTACTTTTTCAAATGTGGGGTTTTTGCATACCGTTTGTTGGAAACCTGCATTATGTCACTGCACATGTGTGTACTGTACATACTGTAGCCAACATGTATCCTGTACATTTACTTTTGCCATGATCTGTAACCACAAACATTTTTACAGTTGGCAACAAATTAGGGCTTGAGCACTGAATGGTGTGAGGACCCTAATGAAACAATTGTGTTTTTCTGTTTTTTTCTTTTTTTAAAGAAAAGAATTGAACTTTGGTCATCTGTCAATCGTGGAGAAAATGAACATGCTTTATCGGGCATGCAAATGGATGTGGCAGAATGAAATGGCCTCACCCCTAGCTGAAATTAATTAACGTGATCCTCCAAGGTTTAACAACAGCTTGCATTCATGATGTTGCATCACTGACATCTCTTGGAGTCTCATGTTCTTCTAATAATTTCCGGCAGGCTGAACTCTGAGAGGTGTAATGCGGCCCCCCCCCCCATCACAGTATGAAGCTCTCTAACAAAACACAGTTCCAAACTCTCGTTCCCTCCCACCCATGAAGTTCCCATGGGGCATGGAAGCTGTCCGTCATTGTCATACAACGATTTTGTGACTTTGATGACATCACTTTTCATCAAAGTCACTTTGACAGAGAGAAAGTGATGTCAGAAAACTGTATCTTATTCCGGTGCAGAATCCCAAAATGGGCAGTAATGGCTCGTCCAGTACAGTGCATGCATTGTGCATGCAGATGCATGCATCTTCTGATGTTGATCGAGCTGTTGCACCTATGTTGGCAGTGAGGGAGAGATGGTCATCCAGTGTCACACCCAGGTCATCTTATTCCGGTGCAGAATCCCAAAATGGGCAGTAATGGCTCGTCCAGTACAGTGCATGCATTGTATCAACATGCAGGCTGTGCATGCAGCCCAGATTTTGGAACTGCGTGTTAAGAGAGCAATGTGTGCGTGTGGGCAGCACATGCGTGGACTGAATTTCCACCCCACCAATAGGTGAAGTATTAAGCCCCACTCACCAAGCAGAAAAAACATTTCGACAACAGAAGTCGTCGCCAAGGATAGTCATCCGACTGCCCTACGGGGCTTTCAGCTGTGAGCTGAGACGTGTCCGAGGGAGCTATAGCATCATTCTCTTTTTCTATGGCAGGAGTACGTCCTATGCCCTGTGTCCAGACTTGTACCGCCACCCGATGGTGAAGTTGGACACTACAAGACCCTGACGTGCAAGGATACCAGAGTCCATGCAATACAATTGGCGCTGCATGTGCACAGAAGTATAATAGGGCCTTTAGTCCTTGGACATGTAGGCTCCACAAACACATTCATACCGCGCATAATATGTACATAGATATTGCATGCATTTTTCTCTTTTCACAAATAAGAACATTACAAGATAATCCTGGGATAAGTGGGTATTAGTTTAGTAGCTTCTGCAGTGTCCATAGCACATTACATTACATTACATGTCATTTGGCAGACGCTTTTATCCAAAGTGACTTACAGTAAGTGCATTTTAACATTTGGGTAAAAACAAGAGCTAGAAGTAAGTGCTTCAAGTAAGCCAAACTATAAAGTGCTAGTCATAAGTGCGATGTACAAGTAAGTGCTTTTTTTTTTGTCATTGTCGTCTTAGTTGAGGTAGAGTCAAAAGAAATGTGTTTTTAGCTTTCTTTGGTAAATTGAAGACCAGTCGAGCTGCTGCATTCTGGATGAACTGCTGAGGTCGTATGGCACACGCAGGGAGACCAGCCAGGAGGGAGTTGCTGTAGTCCAAGCGTAAGATGACAAGAGCCTGGACCAGAACCTGTGCCTCCTTCTGGGTTAGAAGAGGACGTATCTTCTGATGTTGATCGAGCTGTTGCACCTATGTTGGCAGTGAGGGAGAGATGGTCATCCAGTGTCACACCCAGGTTCCTTGCAGTATGAGAAGGAGCTACCACAGAGTTGTCCAGGGTGATGGTCAGATCTGTGGTGGGAGAGCCCTTTCCTGGGAGAAAAAGAAACTCGGTTGAATTGAGTTTCAGGTGATGGTCAGACATCCACTGAGAGATGTTGGCCAGACAAGTAATGTTTAATTTATTAAAAATCTGGGAGCTAAACTCTTTTTAAAAAATTGGAACTGCAGTGCATATTTAATGTCAGTGTGTTTACAGTATTCATGTGCAGTGTTTATGTGCACCTGTGTATGCGTGAGGAGATGTTCTGTTACTTCGTCTCTGCAGGGTGCTTCAACAGCCTTTGTTTTCCTCACCAACCACTGAGGCTAATCATGAAAATTACCTCTGTGTGCGTTGTTGATGCTGCTGGTGTCTAGCGAGGGACAAATGCAATGTTTTCAATTAGAAAAAGACTTGTTTGTGTTTGGCAAGTCATTATGGTTCAGGTATATATCCAGGGAATTAATGTAAGTATACATAAGCCTTTGGGTGAACTGCAAAGAGCAAATACAGATACGGAAATATAAAATGTCCGTATAATCTGTAATACGTGGGTTGTCAAAAGTTTATTACATTTTCCATCCGGCATCCCAAATGGTTATTAAACCAACATGGAGAGTGAAACGCCCCACAAAGATCTCCTCCTGTTTTTGTTTGCAAATGTATTGCCAGCATATGCAAGCTTGCATACATATACATATAAATTGATGCTTTAGTGTGTTTGTATTAATTTACATATGCATTATTAATAAACATGTCTATGCAAGTATATAAAAGGTGGAGTTGTGTTTCATTTTCTGTTGATGAGCGCTGTGCTAATTATTTCCACTGACTGAAATTTGTAATCAAGTCAATGGACTGCGATTAAAGGGAACTTCAACTAAATTAGAATGAGTTGAGTTGAGCAAACACATAAACATACAAAGCAAATCAGTTCAAATGTATACTGAGTAAATTGTACTGCGTTATGTATTTAAAAGGATGGAAGATGTCATGTAATGTAAATACAAATATAAAAAGCACATGTTTCTCTTCTGACTTTTTCACACCACAGGAGAAAATTGTTGTGCCACATTCTCTGCTCTCAAACACTGTGTGTCTGCTGGAGGAGCAGAACACACACACACACACACACACACAAGCAGCTGAACCTTGATGTTCTTCCGTGTTTTTACAGAATATAAACGTAAACATTCCAATATTGAATCACATGTTTAACAAACATGTAGAGAAGCAACATTTCCCCATTACAGTTCAATGGGATATAATGTACACAAACACAGAGCTGGTGTCTTTTTCCTCATCTTCTTTTCTGTCAGTGGTACCTGCAGCCTCACAGCAGGGGTGTGTTCTCCTGCTCTTTTTCTCGTCTTTATTTTCTCACCTCAGGAATTTTAGATGAAGTGAAAGACCTTCTCTGTGTGTCTTTGCATCGAGTTGAGTCACATTTTCAGGACAAAGACATCTCGGCTATACAGTAGCTACTGTAGCAAACCAAAGGCAGTAGTGTAGGAGCAGGTGTGTACACCAGTCAGAACATCTTTATTTATGTATATATATATATATACATATATATATATACTGAACTGTACACAAAAAACACTACATTAATAAGAGTAAAATGTAACTTCTTCTTCTGGGTAAGCAGGGAGAGCTGTGAGAAATGTAGACGTCTTGAAAATGGAAATGTCTTCATTAAATTCTCATTTGGGTGTTTCATTCATTCTGTCTGCCTCTCTTCATAGCATTAAGTGAGTCTCTGGATCTCCAGTTTCAGAACTTTCTGTGTTTTATCATCATTTTATATTTATAATGTTTGTTTATATGTCTATTTACAGTATATACTTTTTTTTAATATTTCTTTTGTATACTTTATTGTTGGTATTTTTTGAGTGGACAGCAAAGTGAAACGTGTTTCTTTGCTGTGCATATGACAATAAACACTTTGAATCTTTGCATGTTGAATCTCTTGAATCTTTAACTGTGTGACTGTAACCAAATAAAGCGATGATCTTGTAGATGCACAGAGTGGGGAGGGGTCATTCTCCCTATTAAACATCTACGGGTGAATGAGAATCTGTTTATAAAGCACTAATGTCAAAATACATACATCATTTGACTATTTTAAAATACATTGAGTGTTTGGGTCTCTTGAAGGTGGAGCATTATGTAATGTCTCCTTTCTTTTTACTGACCTTTGTTGTACATTCCTTTTTTTTTGCTCATTGACTCAAAAAGTGCTGAACTCATTCCATCTGGTCTCTGCATCACCAATTCAGTTTTATCTTTTCTGCTTCAGGCAGCTGAAATGCAACTGTGTTAGATAACCCCCACACTCTTTCATCGACAGATCATGTGGAACAGACAAGGGCTGAGTCTAGAGAAAGTTATTAGGGCCCGAACACCAAGAGGTGTGAAATAGAGTGTGACTCTGGCCACATTTTTCTGTCTCAACCTAACTGAGCCCCAGAGAATACTGACAGATCCCAACCCAAACCGGACAGTTAGAGTAAGCTGAAGTGTACTCTGACTGTCACGGACGTTGAGGTTTTTATTTACGGTTATGGCAACTGACGAAAGTCATATTTACATCCAGGAAGAAGCGACTGCTAACGCCATGAACACAAGAGTTATCACCAGCATCTAGAACGTTATCACAACATTTCAAAGTCACCGTTAATGACCACTTAATTAACTCTTGTTGAACTCTAATCTCTGATAACTGATAACATAATCCAACCACAGTGGTTTATTTTGAGTTGTTGTGGAGGGAAACAATAGCATCCAGTGTGGATGGTTTCACTAGCCTGTGTGTTGTGTTCAGTGTGCCGTTATAGTACGTGTTATACAGTACATCTATATATTAAAGGTAAGGTTGGAGACCCTGAAAAAACTTTTAGAGCAGGTGTTTTTACAGGCCTGTCCGCTCCACAGCTGACTGACATTTATCATTTTTGTGACAATTACTTCATTCATTGTTTTTTGAAGAGGATTTTAGACAGAAAATGATCTCCCTCCCTCCCTTTAAATGTTGACACTGTTATGTTGCAATTAAAATGCCATTTGAATTCACCATTTTTTAATCTAGGTTTCACGAGAAAACTTGAAATGATCATGTTAATTGATCGGACCAAACCCGACCAAACCCGACCTGGATTTATTTTTCCAAACCTGGCTCGTCCGTACAGCGGCCGCCCAGAGTGTCCATGCTCTCGTGTGAGAGCCCTCTTGCTTTGCTGGATGTTCTTTTATCTTCTGAGGAAAATCTGACTTCTCATGCATAAAAAATAAAGTAAACTGGAAACATAGGTCCAGTGCCAGTGTGTGAGAGAGAGGGCTAAACATGCTTACACACAGTCCTACATAGTTCTTTTCCTCCTGTCTTTCAAGCTCACACACACTCTTATGGCCTAGTTTCAAACTGCTGAATTAAGGACTTTAGTGACTTATACAGTTCCTTTGTATTTTCTGAGAGACAGCTGTGGGAGAGCAGACAATAATTCCTCATACCACCCCAAAACTCACACACAAGCCACACAAATATCTACATCTGCTGTTTCAGTGTGACACTCTCAGCCTGTTAGTTAGAAAAAGAGAAAAAAGAACGTGATCAAACCTGTTTTTAACCTTGTTGAAGTCAAACCAGGCGGCTCTAATTTGGCTTCACGCTCTCCAAATGATCACAGAACGTTAGAAGAATCATTTATTTGTTGCATTTCCATCTAATTTTTACATTGAATCTCAGTGGGGATTCAGGGATTACGGCACTTTTGTAATTACATAGAATGGGATCTAACAAGCATCTGAAAGATACAAGACCCTTTTGACCCATGTATAAAAACTTCTTAGGGGGTGAAAATGATTGCATTTTTTTAATCTGCTCAGCTTCCAGTGAGTACAAAGACTGAGGTGAAGGTGGCAGAGCTGTTTTTAAAAGTGGAAGTGGATTTAGAAAATAATGGATGCTATTTCTCATGCATCATTTCAAGAATGGCCTGAAGGGTTCATGATATCAGATAAGGTTGCGCTGAATCTGAAACACCTTTAAATGCACAGTGAGGGTAAATCAACTGAATCTGTGTATGTACTTGTGATGTGTGCGGTTTATCAGATCTAAAAAGAACAAGCATCTTAAAGATAAAGCTGAGCTCATTACTGTAATTGAGAACATGGCACCTCAGTGACCGTCAGGAAGGCTCCAGATCTCTCAGTTGCTCATGTTGTTTCTGTATGTTGTGAAATGCATTGTATCATAATACTTTGCCCCTCTCTTCCTGCTTTGTAGGGGTTTTTTTGGAGGTGCACTTGAAGATAGAGCACACTTAGTCATTATTTCTTTGAAAATGAGCTCATACAGGTTGGGTTATAGAGAGTAGCTATTCTCCAAGTGTTGTTTCCTTGACTCACACTGATGTACTTCAAAGATCAGTGTGTTGAATTCAGAGGGGATCTATCAACAGAATACAATATTAAACATTTTCAATAATTCATCACATGAAAATGAAGAAGCACTGTGTTTTCATTACCTTAGAAATGAGAGTGAGTCCTTTATCATGTTGTCCTACCATGTTTGTTCAGTGGGTTGCAATATACAAAGTCACCTGATCCCACTAAATCCTACCATTCATCCAAATAGCGATTACTGATGCCATTCAAATAAATACATTTAAATTAATTTGTATAGTGCCAATCACAACATACATTATGTCAAGGCTCTGTACATAGACAACATTATTGAGAGCAGAGAAACCCAACAATTCACACAATCAGCAAGCACTGGGCGTCAGTGTAGAGAAAAAAACAGAAGAAGAAATCTCTGACAGAACAACTGTATGAAGTTATACGTTTAAGACAAGACAGTTCTGAGTCAGTGATGACGTGTTTATAGAACTACAATGTCATTTATACAATAGCAGCAGAGAACTTTAATTATAGCATAATAATAATAATGGTGATGATGATAGGAATGCTAATAACAATAATAGCTTTGAAAATGGATCTGGATCCTGCAACCTGCAAGATGAGGACGCAGAGAGAGAGAAAGTGAGAGAGAGGGGAGGACAGGAAGGAAAGAGTGTGAGAGAGTGAGAGCTAGATGCTAAGAAACATGTCAATTTGTTTAATTATCAGATACAAATTAGATGGAACAAAATATTAGATTATATGGAAAAGTTGTTATCTTAACTTTATTTTATATATTGCCCTAATTGAAGTATCTTTTTTTTTTTACAGGTTATTTTACACTGTTTGAATTGTTATTATAACTTGTGATGAAGGAACAACATTCAGGGCTACCACATTTACATGTGACATGATTTTAATTTTATTTATCAACACGTCAAATATAAAATTCAACAAGGTAAGGATGTGATTTTTTTCAGTCATGTTACAACCAAGCAGCAATACTTTTTTATTTTTCCTGTGTTTCATGCATTTGGTCTTTGAAAGAGGGCAGACAGCAGCCGCCGACATTCTCAGCCTTTCAAATGACACGCTGTGTAAACCTGGAGAAGCGGAGCCATCAAAGACTGTGACGGATTACAGGAACTGGTTTTCAGTGATGGATTTGAATCAGGATTTGTTGGGACACATTGTACAGTGCACACACTCTCTCTCTCTCACACACACACACTGAGGATGACATTGGCTGTTTCAGCTCTTTTCTCCAGCTGTGCTTTTTCAAAAGAAAGAAACAACACAATAATCTCTGCCTGCATAGCCACACAAACATGCGCACCTGCACACTCACACGTGTGTTTGACTGTCTCCGGTGTCCAATCTCTCGCCATCAGGTCGTAATATCAGTTCCCAGTTTAGGGAACACAACTGTCAACATCACAATAAAAGCCCCCTTCTGTCTTTTTGATTTGTTTGTATTCTGCCTGAGCACATTATATAAGACTCTCTTGACATTTCCTTTCAGGCTCTGTCTTTTCATTCCCGCCTGCAGGTATTTCTGCAGGAGGCTCCTCAAACAAAGAACTACACTGAATGAAGAGAGAATAACCGCATCACAAAGCAGCTTTTGTTTTTTTTGTTTTTTTTTTTTGTTTTTTTTAAAAATAAGAAAAGACAACTGAAAGTGAAAGTCATGAAATAAAAAAAATAATAAAAAAGGTGCGGGAGAGGCTGACTTGCCGTACAGTATCTTGTCATCTCCACTGGAAAAGAAGGGAACAACCTCAAGAGTAAACTCTGTCGCTTAGGAAAGATGAATTACTCTCAGGTCTGTTCATGTTTAAAAATGTGCTTCCAGCTGAGCTTCGTTCCTTTTTTACATAATGTTTTGAACGTTATGATATGCATTGCTTTTTCACCATTCTTCTCGCTGTTAATGAATCACGAGCAAACTGCGGAATCAACAACACTTAAATCCTACTAACAAGTGTCACTTCCGTGTAGTCAAAGCCTGTGCTGTACATTGTTGTTTAGAAATTACAAGACTGCAAACACAACAATGACACTTCGTCAAGGTGAAGGTGACATGTTTCTTGTATATGTACATATATCTTATATACAAATATATATATATATATATATATGTCCTATTGTTACATAACTCACACTCACAATACTAGGCAGCACACTATGCTACCAAAGCACTTGTTGTAGGGGAGCATTTTCAACATTTTTGTTTCAGTTTATTGACATCCTTCACACCACACTGTTCAAACACAGAGCTGGCTCTCCTCTCTGTTCTCCTCTACTTCATTTTTCTCATCGCTAAGAATGAGCATACGAAAGGCAGTGGCGTCTTCACGCCATAATTCTTAATTTCACAGTTGTAATTTGTTTCACATGTTCTCAGACGCGTTTTTTCTAACACCACATAATGTGCGAAGAGCAGAATGTGCAATAACACACACTTTAAAAGATCGACACTGATGTAGGAGGACACGTCAATGCACATGTAGGTTTGACAACAATAATCCTATGGAGTTCAAAGTCAAAACAAATTGTTACAAGTAAAAGAAGTGATGCTGCGAAGTCCAGAAACCTTATTATACCTTCAGTAACACAAGTCAAAGCATGATCCTCAATCAAAAGCTTTGTGTTTACCAATACTGGTATCTTTGGGACGAGAAATACAGCAGGCAAACACATTTGCGACATATTTACTAAAAGATAGTAAATGCTTTGCACAAATGAAAGTCTGAATTTCCTTTCTTACCCGAGCCTCTGTAGTTGACAGTCATAAACGACTTCTCCGCAGATCTGTAGGTGCTGTTAGCAAGGCTGTCCTCTGGTTTAATATCAGATAGGGACACTACTTGAGTGGAGAATTACCAACTCTAATGATACTGCAGTGGCAAACTGTGGGAGACTCTGCATCACTCTCAGTAAGTGGGAGGAATGTTAACTTGGTGGTGCACGGCTCTGTCAGAGAGCTCCACTCTTATTTCCATCGGTAACCTCACTGAGGTGGCGTGGGAATCGCTTATTGTGAGTTACACTGTGTAATTACAAATGCAGAGTAACCAAAGCACACAAAAGGATGAGGCAATGCACTTAGTAGTCTTAGCCAAAGAACAAGACAAGTTAGTTTTAGTTGTTTAAAATATATATATACATACATACATATATATATATATATATATATATATATATATACACATATATATATTATAATCAATTATTTCAAATAAAATTAATTATGTAAAATTCATTAATTGCTTATCAGAACAAAGTTATTCCCATGTCTTTTTCTTTCTTCACTAATTTGGTTTATTATCTTAAGTGTATTATGAATGCTTGTCAGGAACCATGCAAGACATGCACGTGTAATGGAATACACATTCATTGTGTTTCTACATTCAAACTGTTCGTCCTTGTAAACGTACATGTTGCCTTTTAGTGTTTTTGTATTTATTCCAAACAGCATCTTTATTTCCTTATCTTCAAGGTCGTCACGGGCTTGTGTGTACTTGCATTTATATCTTTGTCCAAATGATGTAAAAACCTATCTTTGTAGGGATATTTTGACTTTGGGGCATTTTATCTGGTTCCCACATCTTTAAAGGGTTTTTTCAGTGTTGAGACCTGGTTTTAGGGTTAGGGTTGGAATTGGGTTTAGGTTAGGGGGTTAAGGGTTAGGATTAGGCACTTAGTTGTGATGGTTAAGATTCGGGTAAGGGGCTAGGGAATCCACTGTGGATTCCCACTGAGGACACAATGATGTGTCCTCACTAAGATATAAAAGCAAGTTTGTTTCTGTGTGTGTGAAGAGGTAATTAAACCAAAAATGATTACATTACATTGGGGAAGTTTTCTAGGGGATTCATATCTCTACAAAGGCATCGCTTGCACCTCCTCCAATCCTTTTTAATTTGACAGATATGTTTATCCATTTTGTGATAAATTGCACGCGGTGCAATCCGCCGCTCACACAAATGAAAACCGTAATTAAAATTGATGCGGCGAGTTTTGACAATCCACAAAGGCATCGTTATGCTTTTTTGCGCTACAAACAAAACTAATTCATATATTTGACAGAATGCGTAGGTGACCAGCATTTTCCCCAGGTGAGATCCATTACAAAAACATCATAGTTTCATCTTCATGCACAACCCCGAAGTACAAAGTTTAATACAGAACACTTGCTTTCCCTCTTGCATAAGCGATATACAGTATAGCCAAATAAAATGTAAAGGAAGTTGTCAATTTAAAATAATAGCAAAGGCCAAATCTTCTCTTGACCCCTGAAGATGTGATTTAAAGCCACAAGAGAAAATCTTTTCTGATATTATGTGAATAAGTGAATAAAGAATGGGACATGCCACAACTAAGATGTTTTCACTTGAAAAGAAAGCTGCCAGAAGAAAATCACCCTTTCTTTCATTGTCTGAATAGAGAGTTGAATAGTTTTGTTCTGAATGACATGCAGTTACTGTCAGGAGTGATAACAGTAATAATTCCCCATATAAGCCACTTTTCCACTAGCGCGGCACAACTCGACTTGACGCGGCGCGGTTATTTTGCGTTTCCATTGGCGATAGTACCTGGTACCTAGCACCTTTTTTAGTACCTGCTCTGATGAGGTTACAACTTAAAAATCCTAAAAAAGTGTGTTAATCTCCAGCAATTACCAAGGAAATGTCTAACATCACATCATTTGACAGAGGAGTCTGGTGTATTACAAACCCTGTCGCTGTATTTCATTTCAGTGACTGTGTCAGTGTCTGTGCTGAACAAATCTTTTTAATTAACTGATTCTTATGATTCAGTGCATAGAAAACAACTGCTTTACAAGTCACTAGTGTAGTCTAAAAGGAAGTCACAGCAGTTTCATGGCAGTGATGACTCCGCCCACGTTGAGGAGGTACTATAATAATGGAAACTACCAAAGTGTGTTGAAGCGAGGCGAGCTGGGACCATGTCGTGGAAACATGGCAATAGGGTCACAGGTTCAGATCCTGGTTGGGTTGAGGGCCTTTCTGTGTGGAGTTTGCATGTTCTCCATGTATAATGAAGGGTTCTCTGCAGGTGAACCCATCATGCAGATTGCAGATTGGGTAAATTGGATACTCTAATTTGACCGTTGGTGTGAGTGTGAGCAGTTGTTCGTATCTGTATGTTGGCCCTGTGATGACTGGTGACCTGTCCAGGGTGTAAACCTGTATTTCGTCCTAAGTCCAGCTCCATCAAGTGGTCAAAAATAGATGGATGGATGTCGGACACAGACACCAAAAGCTTCACAGTAAATATTCTCTTGAATCTAAAAATCATCAGTTTTGTTCCTTCACTGTGATATTGGCTTCTCTTCTACATTACCATTTTCTGTCACTGTTGTGTAACAGTGAGAGGTGTTGATTTTACTACCTTGACCAATCCACTTTGCATCATCATTTGCAGTGCTTCTGAAAATAACAGTCAATTTTCTGGTCCTCATCTTCAAATTTTTGTGAAAATCCCAAACTTACCATTCGCCGCACTCTCTGTGTTTTTCAGGACTAATAATATCAGATAATATGTAGTATTGCATTGCTACAACCCCTCTCCATCTGTTTGGAAAAGTGGTGCACTGCTTTATATTCCCTGGTAGGTCTGTTTGTAAACATTGTAGATCTCTGCCTTAATCCATCTTTAAAACTGCTCTCATCCATTTTATTTACACCAGGGTGCAATGTCTCTCTCAGACATTCATGTGGAGTCATAAGGTAAAAATGCACCTCTAACTTAGAGCACTGGAGTTACTGTGTTTTCAATTGTAAATCTCTGAAATGGATATTCCTCTTTGCTATGGCTGTTATCCATGCATGTTATGTCTTCCTCTGGCATAATGATAAATATCTGTGCGTGTGTGAGGATGTGTCTGTATGCATGGATGTTAAATGAAGCAATTTTTAGAGAATGGCCCTTTTTTAAACTTTAATGTGAAAGTTTTGTTGCGGCAACAGGGAAATACTGTGATTCATTGTTGCCATTTTCCATTTCCAAAGCAAACTGGAAAATAAAGGCTCATTCCAAACCAAACAGAGACCTATAACATTAGTAATGACATGTTTACACAGGACTCCACACATGTACAAGTCAGGATGATGTAAAGTAATGATTGTACATGTAGGAAAATGCCTAGTCAGGCTTTAAACTATTACACACAGCTTGAAATGTCTATCTGCATGTCTGCTGTGCATGTACTTCCATTCTTTTGTTGGCCTTTAAATGTTTGTCCTATGTTACTACATCTATGAGAAATATGGTGAAGAAGTGACCAAGCAGTGACCAACAGAAAGAGAAAGTGTAAAGGAGGCTACCAAAGCTGGAAATCAGCAAATGAAGTGGCAGTCAAGGTTACACACATAAATGTGCTGATAAATAAGATTATAATATGCAACATAGTAAATTACAAATTTCCAATATTAGTATGTGTCAGCGTACTATAACATCACAGGGAAGTGATGACAATATTTTGTGTGTATTTAGATATTTGCTGCAACAACACTTTTTATCGTTGTCTTAATCCCAACACCTGGAAACAATAAAGTGTGTTATTTTATTAACGTTAGACGTGAAAATATATTTGTCTCAATTAGCACACGTTCATTTAGCACAGTGATCTTCTCAGACAGTCAAATCCTCTCAAGGTGAATTGGGAATGAATCCAGAACGACTATATTTGTAACACCATTTCTCAGCCTTACTGCAAAAACATCCCACTCAGGGACAAAATGAGGAAACATGCAGACAATGCAAGTGTCATAGTGAGAAGCAATGCTAACTGGGACAAACATGCAGAAAATGGCTTTACTTTGGCTGCTAACATGCCACAAAGTATCCTCGATGAGGCACAGAATAAGGATGGAATAATGTAAAGGTGTTAGTTGCTTTGCAGTTTTGATACGTTTCATCTGTCGCTCTTTCCAGTGCCGTGATCCTGTTAGTAGGAATTTGCAGTTTGACGGTTCGCTTTGATCTCTGTCTTTGTTATTTGCACATTAAACCCTCACTTGAAGTCAAAATGACTGAAGTTAAAAACATTTTTGTCTGTATCTAGACAATAACAGACATTTATAAAATCCTGGTAAAAAAAAAGAATATTGGAATGTCCGCAGCCACCAGTTGCTCTCAAACAAATTCTATAATTACTGTATTTATCTTAAGTATAAAGTTTTCAATAACACGCATTCATTAACCATCATTTTTGAAATAGCAGCCAGGGACACAAAACCAGTGTATAACATAATGTTATTTACTGATCCAGGTGCAAATCTTCACAGTTTAGTGTAAAGTATGGAAATTATAGCTTACCTTCTGCCTGGTCAAACACCAACTCCTGGATTCAAATTCTGCCTTTGGCTATTTCAGTAATGCTTGCATCACTGGTGCTACACTCTCCACACTCTTGTGTTGACTAATCACAAGCACACGCACACACACAAAGGTCTCAGGCCACTAACTGGCATTTTCAAAATCAGGCGTTGGGGCAGGTAGCTCTGTGAGGCAATACACTAAATTCTGACATTCACACATGCTACTAAGATCAAACTTACTAAGGCTAGCTATACTGCTCCAGAAAATAAGGGGGAGCACGTAATCATTGCAATGTAACTCAAAATCAATCACACTTCTGAGATATCACACTGTCCAGTTAGGAAGCAACACTGGTTATGAATCAATTTCACCTGCTGTTGTGCAAATGGAACTGACAATGGGAGGAAATGAGAGGCGATTAACAAGACAACCCCTATAAAGGAATGGTTCTACAGGTGGTGGCCGCAGACCATTTCCCTGTCCTCATCCTTTCAGGCTGATGTTTGGTCAATTTGCCAGTGGCCTCATGACTAGATTTGCTCAGGTGGTGCAGCTCATCCAGGAGGACATCAATGTGGCAAGAAGGTTTGCTGTGTCTCCCAGCACAGTGTCAGCAGCATGGAGGAGATACCAGGTGACAGGCCAGTACACCAGAAGATGCAGAGGGAGCCGTAGGAGGACAACAACCCAGCAGCAGGACTGCTATCTGCTTCTTTGTACAAGGAGGAACAGGAGGAGCATTGCCAGAGCCCTACATAATGACCTCCAGCAGGCCACTCATTGTCTGGTATGTTTTAGTATGGAGAAAGAACCCAGAGTCTTCCATTTTCTGCACGTGCAAAAGCAAAGTGAAGCAGTAAGTAATGCAGACAGTGTACAGGTACACACATCCAACTTTGGGAACTGTGCAGGTCTGACAAAACAACAAGCAGCAAAAACATTTTTTTGTTTTATTTTATTGGTGCATTGTTGTACCCAAGGACATAGCCCCCACCCCCCCATCATGGTATTAATTTCTGTCCTGAATGAGCAATATGACCACATGTAGACATCGTTTAGTATGACTGTTCCCATTTGGCACTGAAATGCATCCTGGGTACATCTCTTGCTGCTGTAACATGAAATTAGATTTTAGCCATCAGAAAAATGAAATCAGTGTATATTGTGGTGGTGGCTGCAAATAAATGAACACATGGGCACTGAGAAGTGTAAAGATCCAGTGAGACTGAGAACATCCTCCGCGGAGGTGGTGGATAATCCATCCTCAGGACGGATTGTATTTAAGCAGATCAGGAATGTGGCCAAATGTGCCCCCAAAGCATCTCTGAATGTGTTTTTTGCGATTGGATCGGAAGGTGCATTCAGACCTATATTTAGTCAATGTGATCAAATCACTTAGGACAGATGTTAATACTTTGTCTGAATGGATTACAGGGGATGCTTGTTAGATTATCTCTATCTCCACAACAGCTGATAAAAACGTGCCACACACTGAACCATTTTTAAAGGTTTTGCAGCAGTGTTAAACAACAACAACCAGTGCTGTTACTGGTCCACATATTTATCAGATGACAGGGGACAAATAATTCCACATTGACATTCGTTGCATTAAACACAATTCAATTGCAGTGAATCACAAGCAATGGTGACCATTTCTGGCATCACCCAGAAAATAATGTGGAATAACAGAAAAAAAGAAAGTAAAAGCAGAGAGATGAAATGCTGCAATGGAACTGTATTTCATCCATAAGTTATTTACCTTCATCATCAAGGGAAAGGTACAGGGCTGCAGTGTCTGCAGAACAGTTTTTTTGAGGCTTTTAAAAAAAGTGCTGGTGAGCGTGGAACCATTTCGATTTTAAATGTCATGCTCAGTTCCCAAAAGAAAGCTTGTTTTTAATTATGCTCGGGTATTTTCAAATGAGGACCCACCTGCCCGGTGAGAGCAGAGGTCGTGTCAGCAGCTCATTGCACCAGCTGCTGGGACAACCAGCCAAATTAATAATAATTAAAGAAAGGTATGGGTCATTGTTATGGCAAACTCCTGCCCTGTCAAGACTTTAGGGTTCAGTAGATCAGTTTAGTCTGAAGAGAAATAAGTCAGGTTCTAAACATAAGTGATCAAAGGCCGCCAATGTAAAGAGAAGTTGATCTTCTCTAACTCCAAGAAACACACTGTATCATGCAACCAGGATGTTGGTGATGGGGGCAGTGGTTTCTTCCACATTTTCTTGCCTTCTTGAAACATTTTTGCTGATATAGATACAATAGATATTGCAAATACATGGAGACCATATGATGTTTTGCTGTAATCATGTTGGAATAGTTCAAAAATAAGAATTCTAGTATTCTCCCAAGTCTGGACATGACCAAAGAAATAGAAATGTGCCCTGCTGCTGAGTCTACACTAGCTGAACTTGTAATAGGTAAACACCTGTTGTTGATGCATTTGTCTTTTTTCTAACAAACTCTAGTAGAATTTCACAGATTTTATTCAAACTCTGTCCTTAAGTCTTATTTATTTTTAACCTTTATGTTACATCCATCCAGAAAACCTGGGCGCGACATGAAAAAAATCCTTTCACCCCAATTCCTAGCAAACTACCAGCAACAAACAATTCTTTAAAGGTTATTTAAAATAAGAATGTTATTTCTGTTGGGAGTCTGGCTGTGAGTGGTTCAGGGGAAGTTCACTTGAGCTGGGAGAAGCCAACCTCTTGTACTGGAACCTCCTGTGCAGGATCATCAGCTCCCAGGATCCATCTAAACACTCACACATATCAACCAGTCAATCAAGCACACCTGTATCCCGTCACACACACACACACACTCACACACATGCAGAGAGAGACAGACACAAGCAAACAGAAAACACAATCCTGGGGTTGTAACATCAGCTTTTACATCAAAATGTGTTTGAAATTCCTATCCCATAAGGCAAGATTTTAAGTCTGAGATAATACTGAAAGGAACTTGAGTGGTTTAAGTAATACCAATGTGCCACATGAACTGTAACAGAGATGAAGAGAAGATTTGAAGGATATACTTCTTCTTCTTAGAAATGGCCTTGCGACACGATCTGTCAAGAGAGAGCCAGGATCATTTCATTTGACTGTTAAGCCGTGTTTCCATCATTGTAGTTCGGTTTGGTACAGTACGGTACGGAAGGTAACGTCAAGCTTTGTATGTTGAAGAAACACTGGTCACAGAGCAGTGACAGTTTTCTGTCAGCTGACTGTACCATTACTGTGGTACCCCAAGGGAAGGGTACAGAGAAATGGAAAGGTTTGGGCTTGGGTTTGGGTTATTTTGGTACTATTCCCAATGGAAATGCAAGAAATACGCAGCATACTGAACTGAATCGTTCTGAACTGAATCGTTCCACTTCTGCAGAGATCAGCTTTTCCACATGTGTATACTGTATATACCTGCGGTTCCGTTCAAATCAGAGTCCACATGAGTCTAGCTTCCCACGCATGTGCACTTGCTGTCATATTTCAAGATTCCAGCTTTTTTTGTCCTCTTCGTTGTATCATTTGACAAACTGGACAGGAACAAGTTGCACTACACATAGTTAGTTGGCGTGTATGGTCCGCACGGAATCAAACTGAAGATGGAATCATAGTTGTCCATAAAGGATCTGCTCTGACACCATGAAAATGGGCAGATGATGAGATTCATGCAGGTTCTAAGTTGTTTATGCTTATAGTATATATATACAGTATTAGATAGTAAAGTTGTGTCTCTATTTCAGCACCTGGATGGTTGACCTGAGACCATTCTCTCTCCTGGATGAGAGTTTTTAAGAGTGTATGTTTGTTCTCTCCACTTTAACCTTATCGTTCTCTTTTTTCGTTGACCAGAGCTTCTTCCCGTTCTTCCCTGATCTCTCACCTCACCTCACTTAACTCAGACAGACGCAGACGTCTGAATAAATCATGCGTGAAAGTGAACCGAACAAGCAGCATGAATCTAATCACGTTTTACAATATTTAACTCCGACTGACTCTTTAGTTAATGTGAGCACTGCCATTAATGTGTGTGTGAGTATGTTTGTGTGTGTCAATCACAGCCAGTTCCCCCGAGCAAAGAATTAGAGGATAGTGACAGAGGTGCTGTTTCTGCGTGCTCGCATTGTAAAGCAGGAAAGATGCTAATTGAATGTTCAGCTAAATGCTGCTTATGTCATTGCAACTTCTGAACAGTTAGTCCTTGTGTAGATACTTCTGTTGCCTGGATACACTATATTTGATTACAGTTTGAGCGGCATTAGCTGTTACCTTGCTATTTAATAGCAGATAATGGTGTGCTATTAAAATGTCAGATGATCAAATAAATAATACTAATTATATTAAGAAATATGTGTATTAAGTAATATGATGCGGCCACAGTGCTAACCCAGCCTGATATCTGACCGCATTTGCTGATGTTGACAGAGAATTATGAGAGTCAAGTGTAGGAACTGGTGTAGGACGAGACTAAAACAAACACATGCTGGCATACAAACCCGTAAACACAGTATGTGTCGTATAACTTATAAACCTACACCTACAGACACATGGAAAGAGACGTGCACTTCAAAATGTGTACACATTTGAGCACAAAGACAAACTCAAGGAGAGCAAACTTACCAAGGTAAACATATTCACATCACTGCACATGCACCTCTCTCTCAGTCAAACACAAACACACACACACACACACACACAGTGTCCCCCTGCAGCCTAAATCCTCTCTGGCTTGTTCAGTAAACCCTCTGCTTTCTGGTAAATCCTATAGAAACTAATCCCAGGACATCAACAAATGCAATTTTCAGCTTAGCATAAAACACATGAACTAATGGTGGTTGACTCTTTACCCTCAAAATGAGGTGAGCAGATAGATGTGTGTTCTCTCATGGTGCAGGTATTATTCAGATACCAATGAGGGGGTGTGGAGGTCATATGACATTAAGAAGGTCAGCCAAGCGTGGAAAAAGACGCAGGGAGATGAATTATGCTTGTATGAGTTTGTTGTGTTCTGGATTATGTTTGCATGTGTGCTGGGAGGGAGTAGCTTCTGAATAGAGGTATTTGTTCTGCTATTGAATCAATAATCACATACTGTAGCCCAACTTACAAATATCAAGCAGCCATCATTACAAAAAAGCACAAACCAGATGATTCCAGCATGTAATTATTGACTTACACTACTCTAAGGTGTTACTGGTTGAGAATTAGAAACAAAAGCATCTCATCCTGTGAACCTATCCAATCTTAATTTGTAAGGATCCATTTATTTCATTTCAGATTACCATGGGTACTGGAGCAGCTCCTGCCATGCCTTCTTTGTAGTGCAGCCTTGACTGGGTGCTATTCATCAAATGGCTTTCCAATTCACAAATATGGGCTAATTAAGGTCTTTTGTCCACCTCACTTTTCCTTAATGCAATGGCAGAAACCAAGATGTGCACAACAAAAAACAAAGTCTGCACATAAATCAAAACCAAATTCACGCTTTGGAGATGTGGCACTAACACAAAATGCATAACAACTCCTGCAGTGGCTGCTATTATATCCAAAGATATTGTGAAATGTGACAAAGTAGTGTATTTTATTCTTTCAGCCCGAAGTCAGCATTTTGTTTACATACACACCCTAAATGAAATCATATTTCAAATAGATATTGTGTGGTAGATACCACAAAGTGTGACAAAATGTGTCCATATGCCAGTGGACATGGGAAGGATAAATGTTCGTGGGGTATGAGCTGCAGCAGCTGCAAAGAGTGTGTTTTTGTGTGTCAGTGTTCTGGCCTTAGCTAGATAAACATTAATCATTAGCCTCCAACATATGGTGTCCCGTTGATCAAAGTCCCATGACAGACAGGGCACCTTACTCTGCAAATGGGAAGCCTGCACTCCCAGGTGAGAGCCACACACACACACACACACTGACACTAAAGCCCAATAAGAAAGTCGATCTGTGACACAAATTCCCCTAACAGCCACCTTTGGGTTTGAATTTGTCTGCAGATGCTCTTCCTGTTGCCACCAGTTCTAAACAACAAAAAGAATAAAGTAGAGTTGATGTTTCATTTCCTCACTGAACGCTGTGTTTGTGACACATGTGACCACTGTGGATAAAAACAACAGAAGCAGAGTCACTGCAGGAGGTGGATTGTGGGTGTGCAACATAGGTGTAATATCATATCGTCATTATGATAATAATAACAGCAAAACACACAGGGCTGCATGTTAGATCTATATTAAAATATCTCTGGGAGACAGGTTTGTATTTATCATTTAAAGGCCCACTGTGTAACGTTTAGGAGCGTCTGTTGGCAGGAGTTGTATATACTATCCATCAGTAAAGGTTAGTGTGTTTTAGGACTGTGTATTGTTAAGAATCTGGCAATAGTCAGGAGTTGTATAGTAATGAAGTAGAACTACTTCACTATCATACTTTACAACACAAAACCACTGTCAGAAAACCATTGTCCAGAATATTATACCAACAATCTAATATATTTTGATATTGTGGGGTTAGTGTATAATCGCTTTAAAATAGAAACTGATTTGGTCTTTTTTGCGTGGCATGGGCCTTGCTTTGTGCTTCTTTTTGTTAAGGCTGCCATTTTGTTTCACCATTCTACAGCAGCCAAACTGGACAGAATGTGCATTTTGCATTTTCAACTGGAAGCAGAGTATGCAAAATGAAAAAGAACGGCCCATGTAAACCTGGGGTATAAACCACTGAAGGAGGATATAGCAGAGATTCTGGTTTATCCACTAAAGTGCGGACCAGAGACCAGAGTCTTTGCACAGATTATTAATGTAAATGCTCCGGTAGCATGTAGAGAAGTGGCATTTTCACCATTTTGGTGGTAGTTTATTGACATGTTGCACATTAACAGGACTAGTTTAGTTTCCTCTTCATCAGCAGCACCTGCAGCCTCACAGCAGGAGTCTGCATCCCTACCTGTTCTTCTTCTCTACTTCATTTTCTCATTTGTAGGAGTTTTAATTAATGAAGAAAGGTGGCCATTTCCTTAGCACCAAAACCCACAAACTTACTTCAGGACGTGATTGTTTCACAACCAGCTGTTCTCAGCCCTGATTGAAACACCTGGATTCACAGGTGTGGCTGAACACAGCTCACGTGTACAGCTGAAGCATTCAGACGACGGCTGCCTGCTGAAACGGCAGTTCTACACTTCCATAAAAACATGTATGAAGATTTAATTTGATTATTACATTTAGACAGAAAACTGAACTGTCTCTGTGACTATTTTATTATTATAAACTGTGCTTGCTATTTCTCATTCTTTTAGAACACGAGTGTTTTTATCCTGAATCCCATTAACACTCACTCTCTGCAGGTCTTTGTAAAAAATCCTTTGCTGCATAGGAAGTGATTTGATTTATTTATTTATGTAGCTAGTCTGAAATAAACAGAAGAAGAAACACGAATGCTCAGCCATAATGGCCGAATAGAAAAATAAGACAGGCATATACTCAAAATCCACAAAGAAGACGCCAGACATTCTAACAGTTGATTGCTGTGTTGATCTGAATATATTAGCACTGCAAATCTTTTTGCATGCAAATGCCAACACATTACATTTTCTTTTTTTCTTCATTTCACAGTCAGATTCTGCAGCATTTTCCATCAAAATGCAGCTCCTGTCTCTCTTTCCCTGGGCTCTGTTGTAGCTAGGGTTATGAATTTCTGCTCTCAGGAGCAGCGATAGAAGATACTCTCGTATGTTTATTGTGTAAGAGCAAAAATGATAGAAGTTGAGCGGAGACTGTGTGAGCCACAGAATTCTGATTATCGAAAACTGTGCATACAAAGGTATTGGGCGACAAGGCTGGTGGTGGCATTAAGTTTAATGCAGGTGTCTGAGAGATCTACCTGAAGCACATAGGCAAGGCACGCAACAGACAGACAAGACAGGGGGAAAGGATTAAGGCCCAGGCATACTCGCCCGTCAGGGTCCTGTAGTATCTGACTTCACCATCTGGTGGCGGTACAACTTTGGATGCAGGGAATAGGACGCTTTCCTACCAAAGAAGAAGAGAACAATGCTACATCTCCCTCGGACACGTCTAGTTCGAGCGGCTCAACAGTTGAAAGGGGAGGAGTCGGGGTGTCAGCCAGTCACCAGGTCGAGGCTCGGAGGACTATCCTTGGCGACGACTTCTTCTGTTGTCAAAATGTTTTTTTCTGTTTAATACTCCACCGCGCTTTCCACACGCAACCAACGCAGTACCAAAATCTGGGCTGCACGTTGCGCGTGGATGACGCAGAACGTGTCTTGTGCACAATGTGCATCTTGTTAAGATTTATATTAATATTTTTGATAAAGACTTCAAGGACAAAATAGAGTATACTAAATTATACTAAATGCGATTATTATGAATGTGCAAGCTGAGCAAATTTAAGTCTGGTCCAAAGTGATGGAGGGGTATATCAGGTGAGCCTGAGTGGGTAAACATTGACAGAGTGTCTCTATGAGAGAGGCAGACAAACATGCTTCAGAACGTGTTTGTTTCACAACACTGAGCAAACAATGACAGTGGACAGGGAAAGTGACACAACAAGAACAAACAAAACTCAGAGGGCAATTAACAGCAGCAGGTACATCAGGGGAAGTTGGATAAGTGGGGTGAAACCCTTACACGCTGACTTTGTGCTTCTGTTTGAGTTCTCTCTGTTGCTAGGGGGAAGCAGAGCAGATTTGAACAAGCAGGGTCTATTTGAAAAAGAGGGCAGAGGTTGGGATTTACAAAATCTAGATTAAGTTATAACCACACTTTTGAATAACAACACTGTCTGGATTCAGCCCCGGGACCACCGACCATCTGGTTGGTCGACGACCTGCTTCATCTCCTTATCCACAGCTGTGCGTCTCTTTTTGACCCCGCCTGTTTCAGGGGCTAGTTAAACAGAAATAGCTACAAGAGCAATAACATCCCTGACTAAGTGGCAAGGGATTCAATTCCCGAGTCATTTTACAAAAAGCGCAGTGTGATTGAGTCAGTCTGCACATTGAATTCAGTATTTAATTTCCTCAGGGTCCCAAGAGCCATGTCTCTGTTTCCAATTTCTCCTCCTCATGAACTCAGGATGGAGGACTAAATGAAGGGCTTTCTCTTTCTTTTCTTATCCCCTTTGGTCCATCGTTTTCTTTCATTGTAAAACGCTGAACATTGAGGGTTGAGGTATGAGACGGAGGTTAATGAGTGTTCTTGGTGCAGCGACGCTTTCCATTATCATCTCCCTCGTCTCTTGCTTCTGTTACAGTATTTTACAGCAGCTGGAATTCTTTCATCCACAGTTTTCTGAGATTTAGTCGCAGCCACAGCTTGCCGCACGCCGTCATGCACTGCAATCACGCGTTCACAAAATTGTTTTTTATTCATTTTTGTAATATTGTTATAAGCTTCAAACACATTTTAGATATATGAATGTTGGAAATGGATAAAATGTGCTATTAAGTAATAAAATATCATCAGGCCAGCTTTGTACGTGTTACAATAAACATTGCACGCTTTAACTATTAGCATTTTATCTTGAACTTCATAAACTACTGAAAAGGCTTGACCCAAATATATCCAACCCTCTGTGTTTTAAGTCACAGTTCCCAAGTGCAAAATAATCAAAACTGAAGCTGAATACTCATAAAACTATTCAAGCACTGCTCAGTCCTCACCTTTGGTGTAGCCTTGCATGTGGCCTGCAGTGTTTTTTTTTTTTTCTTCCATATTAATATTCAGCTCTGTGTCAGCTCCTCCAGACACTTTGGGACAATTTCACTTTATCTGGTTCTCGCAGCTCCTCAGTAGAAATGTAAATTCTCCTTTGTAAAAATTCTCCTTCACAACGAGGTTTTGGCTTCTTACCCATTAGATCACCCACCAGGAAACGTGCCCGAGTAACACTGTCTCTGTCAAAGAGCAGCCACTTTTCTGCATATTAACGTTGACATTGGCCATTCTCATCTTTGGGGCCATGTTCCTGCAAAATTACTTTTCTTTTACTTTAAGAAAAAACTCGTGTTTTTTGGACAAACTTAAGAAAAGTTTGTCCATTGCGCTTAGAAAGTGTAGCTTAAAACAACTAGTGATTCATTGTTGTTTTCTTTGTGTTACACCTCAGCTTTCTTGGTAAAAGGGATGCAACACTAACAGTTGTACTTTTCAGGAACAAGTAAAGTGAACCGTTATTGACAAAACTCTAAGGATGAAGGGACACTGTTTAAACCAAGAACATAAATATAACTAAAGGAGTAATCTATGTGTTGCTAAACTATTTTCTTTAGAAAGAACAAAAGGGTAAAGCCAAACCAATGTAGTTGCTTTAGTGGATAAAACAAATGGAACAGGACCCACAAACCTGGTCCCTTTGTCAGTTTTTGAAAGACAGTCCAGAGTAATTTAGTAAGGCTTCACTATTGCCACAGATCATCCCAATTTCATGACAGACATGACAAAGTGAGGTGAATTCAGAGCGATGATGGGGTCAAACACAATTCTTTAGATGACCTCAGTCTGGGAGCAGAAAGGCTAAGGACCAATCATTGGCAAGGCCCCAGTACATTTGCAATGAAGAAATGGGAAAAGAGACAGAAACATTAGATGAGGCCAAAAATCTGCAGATGTAACTGACATATTGATACTATTTTATTTTAATTTATTTGATTGCCCAGCAAAGGCAACACCACAAAGTCTGGTGAACATGTTCATCTTTAATAATTCTAATACTGTGCTTTGCTGGACAGTATTAACCTGGATAAAGTTCTTAGTGTGAATCTGGTCAATTGGATTGTGTAAAGATCAGATGACTGCTAATGAACCAAATATGAAAACACAAAATGCTTTTCAATCACCAGAGTATGTAGGACTTTAAATGCCTCACTAAACCATTTACGCAGGCAACAAAACTGATTCACACTCCACGGGAAATACCTTAAAGTCATTATCCAGCCGTACAAAAACACAGATAATTGGTATTCATTTGCAGCAGGTAGTAACTGAGTTACAGGTGCCACGGAACCAGTTCTAACTGCATTAAAGCTCATGAACAGAGGCATAAACAAACCCCATGGAAGCTGAGTAATTGAATAAAAAAAAGAGTCTTTTAATATCACCTATATTTCCCTGCTGCTATGATGCCACAACGGGCATCCATTTCCACACAAAGCACGAACCCAGAGGGCTATTTATTTAACAATAGCTATGTTGCCTCTTAAATAATGAAAACGGAGATGTGAAGGTTGGTATCGTAATTTACCCATTGACCCCTGGGGTGAACCATGGTGCAAGCACGGCACCAGGTCCATGCAGCGTCACGTGACATTTTGGTAGCGTTTGCCTATGACGATGATATTTCCCAGTTGGAGTCAGCTGTTGCATCACAATAACACAGGAAAGAATCACTATAATGTGAAGGAAGTCACGTGAGTGATATCGTAATTCATGCCTAATTATAGTTTCTATTACTTTTCAGTACTAAAGCCATGATTGAGTTGCCATTTACAGTTATGTAATTCACTTAATGTGTGACCTTTATATATTTTGCATTACCTGCATTATCCACTGAATTATTGATGCCTATGTCACTTTTAATTTTTAATCCTGTGTGCTCCAAGGTGAGAAATAGTCATTCATCATTGATAGGCATTCATCAAAGAGTGAAAACTTGTTCATTACTAACAATCTCATTGAAATGCAGTTATATTGTGATATGTACCAGTCATTTCTAAAACTCGATCAGACTGTCCATCACAAAATAGGGTTTTATTGACATTAAGAACTGCACACAGTTAAATCCCTGTAAGTGTTATTTATTCCATAACTTCATTTTCAGATTCACATCCAGCAATGCATTCTTAGTTTCCAAAAGTTCTGTTTTGATATATGTAAATGAAACCTGAAGAAAGGCGGGCATTTTGCTTAAAAATAAATTAACAAAAAAATAAAACTACTGCAAAGTCACATCTCTCCATCTCCCTCGCAAGATTTCTGTTCTTACAACATCTGGGCTGGATTATTGTAATTCTCTGTATGTTGGTTCAGACTCCATCCCGAGCTCTGAGGTCTGAAGTGTTAAGGCGGACCCAAGAGCAGAACACAGACCACGAGCTGAATGAAGTTAAAGGAATTATATGTTCAATATAAATCCTATGTTGATCAGGATGGCATGGTGATGACTGGCAGCTGAACAGGCAGGTGAGCTGGTGGAGAGCAGGCAGGCAGATGGCAGGTCAGGAACTCTGAGCAGAGGATAACGAGAGTTAGTGAGGCAAACAGGATCAAAACTTCAGCAAGAGTCGTCAAAAATACTGAAGAAGCCTGGCGGTGGCCTGGAGTGGGAGGAGAGCTGGTGGAGATATAGGGAGCCTGATGAGATTGGAGCCAGGTGTGTAGAGGGTGAAGACCAGGTGAGCAGCTGATTGACACACACACACACACACACACACACACAGGCAAAACGGGGACAAGACAGACACAGACAGCAAAGGGGAGGAACAGGATTGACCTGGCTATGACAACAACTGGCTACTTTTAGATTTTAGTGCCAAAATCCTGACTAAAACCAAAAACGTGGAACTTTGGAACGAGTTACCCGTAGAAATTAAAACTGCCCCCAACAATTGAACATTTTAAAGACCCACCACTTCTCCTTGGTCTTCACTTCAGGATAAAAATAGTCAACTCAGACCCTTCTATGGAGTTGTTACCATTTTACTATACTATTATGCCACCATTTTGCTTTTATTTACTGATTGATTTCATGTTTTATACCTTTTATGTTGCTGTGCCTTTAAATCTGTAAAGCACTTTTTTAATTGTGCTCTAGAAATACAGATGACTTGACTTATTTTTATCCTCAAACGGGACACATACTTCAAAGTCTGATCATTAATACCGTTTCTAATATTTAATTTAGACGACTGAGATGTCACTGCAATAAACACGCGCGACAGATTAGTGGTATGGGCATTATACAAACTCACAGCTGTGAATAATGACATCTGTTCTGCTGTCTTGGGCCTCGCCAGCCTGTGAGTCAGTCATAGCAACTGTTCCAGCAGCTGATGCTGACGTGAAGCCTCATTGCCACAGGAGTAGTAGAACACGAGTGCACTGAAAATGTGACTGACAGCTGACGATGGACAAACAATAGAGAACACACAGAAAACACAACAGAGAATGTAATAATTGTGGTTATTAACAACAGTTGCATCGTAGATTTAAGCACTGCCATGCTAGGGTCAAAGGTGAACCCCGAGACTCTCTCCCTGTGTTATCGTTATCCTATTCCAATGAAGGTGAGTTTTAAGTGTAATATTATGATGAGTGGTAAAGGTGCACGTGTGCAAGCTTGGCCCTCAACTAAGGTCGTTGGGGGAGGGGCTCCATTTAGGCCTTTTTAGCTGTTAATAACAAGGCAAAGACTTGGAGTGATGTGTTTTCATGGCGATGAGTCACAAATTGCAGGATCTGCTCGTGTGTACCAGAGAAAGCCGTTGTGTGAGATATATAATTGGCTAATGGTTCCTCAGAATCCAGGGTGACAAGAGAAGGTAATTGGATGATATGACTTTGAAAGTAGCTGTAATTGGCTAACATCACAAGTGCAACTCAAAGGGCCCAGATTGTAATTGTTGGGTTTGACTTTAGTGGCAAGGGCATAGGGTGGAACCTAATTATCTTAAGGCACTTAAGAACTCCAGGTTTGTTCGTAATCTGGCCAATTTGATTTGAGAGCAGAGATTGAAAAAGTTAGCTGAACTTTGCAATAGTTGCAACCATCTTTATTTATTTCAGGTGAACGCGCTCTGCAAACTAAAGTATCAACAAATGTTTTGAACATTTGAAACAAACAAACAAAAAACAACAATGCTGCAGTGTGAAACTGAGTGAAGATGATCTTTTCACCTGTGATTAAACAATTTACTATAATTATCATTACAATGAACAGTGAATGAAATAGAGATTCAAATGAAAATAGATTAATGTTATGTTCGTCACCATTTACAAGGTAAAATGACTGTTCAGGAAAATAGGTATAATATAGGTCAATGTGTGTGTATGTGTGAGTGTGTGTGTGAGGGAGAAAGAGAGAGAGAGAGAGGGAGATAGATGGCGGCTAATCTCTTTCACTTAGCACTAAGGTGTCATTGACTGTCATTGACAACAGAGTAGATATCTCTGCACTCTTCCCCTGGTGGCCACAGTGTACACAACAACGGTAACTACAGCGACAACAACAAACGCATCAAGCTGCTCTTTCTCTCAACCTGACAAGATTAGGTTCTGGAGGGCATTCCCACTGTCCCACAGACAAGATGACTTCAGTGGGAGAGAGAGAGAGAGACCATTACCTCAACATACATCTTTATTTGTTCATTCCTTTTCTTTTTTTTTACTTTATACAATACCTCTAACTGACTTTGTTTGCAGGTCCCGATCTCAACTTGTCAATAAAGTTGAGTCGACAAGTCGTTTGATGACATCATCACATTATGTAACATTAACAATTAATATGCATCGTAAAAGAGAATCAACGTGCTTTCTCAAAGACATTTAAACAAAAAAAACATAGGCTAATATCTTGAATTTTCAGGTAATTTTAAGTGCATAAAAGAAAGTGATTACGATCTCTCCCACCCGGCTCTAGTCCGGGCTACGTCGGCAACCGGAGGTGTGCTCCCCCCCGATCCGCTCGTCTGAAACCCTCCACCAAACCTCAGTGACCCGTCTTACCCGCTCCCAGGGCCACCCTAACTCTCAAATAAATCAGAGCGTTTGCATTGTGTACACAAGCATACAAACGCGTCTGCTTTTCTGTTAATGCCCTAGTCCTGATAATCACAAACCGAATTCCCCGCCTTCAGTAGAACACATTGTAATTTCAAGAAAGCATAGACAGGAAATGTTCAAATGTCACAAATGTCCAAATATTCTGTGGCAGAACGACGGCAACATTTGTCATTTGTCACTTTTCTGAAAGTGCCGTGACAGCAACGCTTGACAGAGAGTGAAAGAGACGGCTGGTCACAGAGAGGCTGACTCTCCTTTACACAGCGGCTGTTTGCTATCAGTGTACCCTACACAATGCAGCACAGGCCTGAACCTTATCGTCACATCCTTGTAGTGTGTTGCAGGCTTGTTAGTAGTCTCCTCACAATTTTGATTAAATGTATTCAGAGGTAGATATATGGGGCATGAAGGGTAAGACACAATTTCTTGGGAATGATGGTGTCTGGCTGTGAGGCTGAAGGCTGCAACAGCACAAATTGGCACGATAGCAGAGCAGGAGCCTTATCCTCCCCACAGGGGCCAGGGTGGGGCTCCTGGTCTGTCTGTCTAATGAGTGCAAATGTACATCTAATGAGTCAGTCATGTGCAGATTCACACTGGGCTGATTTAGTTTGACACTAAGCCCACACTGCACCATGTACTGCTAACAATGGAAGGCTACATTATGATTGTAACTGCACATGGCTTGTTGTGATGCACATAAACAACTGAAAATATTAGCATTTGTTTTAATATTCATACATTAATGTCTGATTATCCTCTAACAGAAACAACATTTGTACAGTAGATGAATTATGAAGTCATCTCTCTCTCACAAATTCTGTCACAAAATGTGTAATCATGTCCAAAAGTATGAATCATACAGCTAAAACAATTTAGACCTCATCATAGTTTTGTCAAAAATGGATTTATTTATTTTTTAAATAAAAGGTAAAACTCAAACTGAAGGAAAAACATGGAGCAGAAACATGAAAACCAAAGGAAAAGACAAGACTGAAAATGGGGCTTGAAACAAACAAACAAACCAGAATGGAGCAACACAGACACTGAGCATTGTTGATTAAATACACGGACGCAGGGACAATCAAACACAGGTGAGACAAACAAGACACAGGTGAAACACATTAGGGCGGGGCCGCCAATCAACAGGCAAGACAGGACAGGAAGTCAAACTAAACACGCAAGGAAATAACTTTAAAATAAAATAGGAAACAAGGAACTGAAAACCAGGCGGAACCAAAAGCACAATGTAAAGAAAACAGATCAATAAAAAGTCCAAACTGAATATATGTTCAACAGAAAGCGCCCTGGAAAATCCACGGGTCGTGACAGAAACATAAAACTTACAGAGCAGACACAAAGCAATAAAATAAATAAAATATGCAGGTGCAATTGAATACAAAAAGAAGCAAATAACCACAAGGAAAGAGCCAGTAAATGATTTTTTGTTGTTGCTGTTGTTTATCATTAACTTGGCTCCCATCCAACCTTTTCACATTTTTAAAAGGCCATTGACCAGATCAGCCTCTGGCTTTGCCCCCAATGTACTTGAAGACTATTCATCATGGTCGACTGTGGCCCGGTTCCTACCGATGTTACAAAGCATAAAGAAAAAAGTCAGGTGTTTTCTTCGTTGACCCCATTGTTAACCTAGTATAAACTTCGGTCCAGAGTGATCAGCTCATGAGTGGACAGTGCTAAAATGGTGTTTTGGGGACACATGAGACACATTCCACATTTCCATGAAAGACTCAAAATGAATACAAAAGCCACAACAGAAGTCAGCAGTTGTGTAGTACCAGTGGTACAGGTGCAATTCAGCACTTCTCACAACCGCCACTGCGCTCATCTGTGTTTCCGTGGTCAAATCAGCCGTTGACAGCTACAAACACAGTAACATCAGGTCCTTTGTAGCATGAAGGTAGAATTCATCAGCTTTTTCCTTTAGAAACTTTGCTTAAGAATCGTCCTGTAAAATTATTAAATTTGGAGTGTGTAGTTACTGAGCGTTTGAAAGACACCAATAACTTAAACAACCAGATCAAACCAAGCATTCAGGAGGCGTGTTCACGTCAGGTGCTGTGGGCGGGTTTTGTCTTTGACCTCTGCTGGAGAAAAATAACGCTGATGTGATTTACCACCGGATCCTTTTCGTTTGTCAACTGAAGCCTTTTCTTTTTATTATTAGACTATAGGGTCTGTCTTACTTGGAAAACTTTGTAGAAAAGCTTCATGCTGACAAGGTTGTTTTTTGTGGTTATTGTGTTGATAATGGCATGCTGACACTCAAAAGTAAGTAACAAGGAGAATGACTTCCCTGACTCGACTCGGCCCACTGACTTCCTTTAGGCGGTGTACAGTTGACTGTGTTTTCTTTGTTTTCTAAGGCAGTGGCTGCAAACAAAACTCCCACACAGCCTGCGAGTATATACACTGCACATCGACACGTTCACAACACAGACAATAACATCCCGAGGAGACAGTGCTACAGATCACACCCATCATCACAACATTTTATACTCTCCTTACCTCTCCACATCAGAGAACTCCCTCAGGATCGCCATGCTTCACTCTGGAGCCACAATAAAAACAGGTTTTTTTATTTTCTCTGGATAATTAAACGAGAGTAAACAACAACAAAACATGTGCACTTCAGACATAAACAAATATTAAAACCATTAGGGCCAAACAGAGTCTATGTCAACATGATGTTATACAATTCTGAAAAGCCCAGAAAGGAACATGAGCTGCATGCTTCAGGATCCAAACACATTTGGTTTTAGCATTCACTCGATCACTGTGATACATTTTGGCAGACGCAGGCCTCACCATATGAACCGATAATTCAGTCCTCCCACATCAGTGCATTTCCAAACTGTGCCTCTGGTTACATAATGGCCAAAGAAATCTTGGCAAGTCATAGAAATAAAAGACCTTATCTTGCCTCCACCTGTTCGCCATCATTCAGCCTCTCATCTCACCATTTCACCTGCTCTCTCCTCCTTTCTTCTCTCACAGTGAAGAACCAAACCATTTTCCCGTTCACTGTAATGTGTCTCGTAAAATTGCAAGCAAAGAAATTTGACTTTTTTTTATTATCTCCTGCTTTGACAGCGCTCGTCGTTCACATTCACACCTCAGGTTTTGTCTGGGAACTCAGGGAATGTCGTAAATGATCACTCCCACATCAAAAGTCCACCAATGTCACGCTGTCATTCAAGTAAAGGGACAATACATCTATTTATCAATAAGGCGCAAAAATCGAATTACGAGTAGTAGTTTTTTTTTGTCAATGCATTTTCCTCTGGAGTAATTTAACCTGACAAACGGAAAAGTTGTTAATTGTTTAATCACAGGGGAAAAAAACAACAACAATTAATCGCCACGTAATTGCACGTTGCCAATTGATTTAATTACATTTAATAATGACACTGTGGCTAGTCACAAAAATTGTATTCAAACAAGAAACACACACATTTTTGCCTAAAATCCAACATACAGTACATACTGTCATGATGTCTTTTATAGAGTTGGCATTGTTACCTTGTGTCCCTCGTCATTGTGTTGCCAGTTTGCTGCTCATCTTTCCAGCATGTTTGCCTTTGTACTGTTTACACTGTGGATTTCCTGGACTTGTAACCTTGTCTGCTCCCAGTATTTTATTTACTACTTGTTTTGCGTTGCTTGCCTGCGCCCCCATCTGCCAGAAAGACTGCTCGTAGTCATATATCCTATTAAAGTAACTTCACTCAATCAGCCTGTCTGCCCTTGGGTCCTCCCTGCCTGTTCTCATTCAAGAAACTCAGTAACAAACACTCAGTAACTACACACTTCAAATTTAATAATTTTAATCAAAGAAAAGCTGATGAATTCTACCTTCAAGTACCTGATGTTACTGTGTTTGTAATATATCCTGAAGCTGGTTTTTTTTTCATTTGAAATGAAACTGTATCAGCTCAACCACTGGACTCACTGGTGTGTGTCATGAAATCCCAGAGCACATTGTCCTTGTCTATTCATTCAAACCCCGTGTCTTTCTTAGCAGCAATTACCAAACCCAGTTTTTTCCCTTTTCGAGAAATTCAAGCCAACTGGGCCTTGTTCACTGCGACTCATTGTCCAAGGGTGACAGAATGCCTCACATGCCAGTTTACTGTACAGCAGCCTTTCATGACTCCCGTCCCGTGAGGACACAAGGGAGTGATTCCAGGGTGAAGTCAGTAAAACAACTTGATTAGCTCTCCGGATCATCCAGAGTCTGAGTTTGTGGTCCACCTTGAACACATGACAGCAGCAAGGCCACAGCTGCATGGGTAAGTTGGCCTTCAACAGTGATGTTGTCCTCTGCTCCTGTCTCTCTGTCACTTCTTCAGTTTTGAAGCCAGGCATCAGTTTTATCCCTTTAAAATTAAGTGATTTTCCTTTCATGAAAACCCTGGACAAGTTGCCAGTCTATCACAGGGACAACATACAGAGACAAACGACATGGTCAGTGTAGAGCGTCCAGTTCATCTAATCCATATTTTGCATGTTTTTTTGGACTTTATCTGGAGAGAACCTGGACACACACAGGGAGAACATGCCAACTCCACAAAGAAACTGAGAACCAAATTGGTAACCTTCTTGTTGCAAGGCAACAATGCTAACCACTGCAACCCCACTCCTTGGTCATATTATTCATAATATATCCTTGTCCTTTCCGTGGCTGTAATGCTGTTCATTTTTGTAGCTGTGGGTCTACGCCGTCGTCTTCAATATGCAATATGTCTCCACCACACAATTATGTCACATTAAAATGAATCCCATTGTTTCTTTTTAATTAAAAAAGGTACTGTGTTAACAGCTCTACTGACATCCAGTTTTGTAAAATGCATCCTTATACAAGTGAATTATTTTGTTTGCATCAATTTGTTCTCAATTCTCAATTCACATTCACATCAATCCACATTTTCAAGGACTTTTAATACATTAGAAAATAACTTGAGTAGGAAAGGTTATTATAGTTACCATTATTAGAATTTATATCCCTTTTTTCCTAATGGTAATCAATGCTTCTGTCTAAGTACAATGGAGCTTAACCTGTTAACAACGAGCATACTTTGCGTCACCGTAATCGGAAAAATTCCAGTGGTTTTCACTCACGCGGCAATCAGCGGAAAAAAAAACGTCTGTGCATAGTTATTTTAATTCTGTTTCATACTCAAATGTTCTAATGTTCATGTACAACTTGCAGTGTTTGCTTTTTGATCTTCTTGATTTTAAATTGTTAATACACTATTTTAACATGCAATTAGTTGTAAATAACTGTCAGATATTAAAAATTATTCTGTAAAAATGGGCAAAAGCACTCACAGGACATTTTCTGGCCCTTTTATGGTTAAAATAAGCAAAAAAAAAAAGTCCAGGCAGACATTTTGGGGCTTAGGTGTTAAAGGGTTAAAGGAGTTTTGGTAGCAGGGCTCTGTGTTACACTGGAGGATGGAAGGAAATACTAATCATTAACAAACAGCTAAATAAGAGAAGGGGTGGAAGATAAAGAGGACTCTGACTGCTTGTAGCTCACCTCCACACTGCAAACCATCCTGCAGCTCAAGTTACACTTCTTAATAAATTATTATGGATTCATTTTTAATTTCAAGTTAAATATGGAGTGCTGCGAAACACCTTGCTGTGAAAAGTAGGCAGGCTACAGCGGGGAAAATAAGTATTGTATTGAACACATCATCTTTTTTCTCAGTAAATATGTTTCTAATGGGGCTTACTGATGTGGAATTTTCAGCGGATGTCGGGAACAACCCAAGTAATCAACACTTACAAGTTATGTGTAATTAAGTGGAATGACACAAGGAACTGAAATGCATTTAATACTCAGTAAAAAAAACAAAAACCTTTGTTGGTAATTGGACACCTCCTGTATGGAGAAACTAGTTCTTTCCATAGATTTTCAATTGGAATCAAGTCAGGTGATTGACTGGGTCATTTGAGACGCTTTATGTTCTTTCTCTGAAACCAATCGAATGTTTCCTTGGCTGCGCGTCTGAGAGTATTGTCTTGCGACAACACGGTTGTGAAGGCCTTGAGAAAGATCTTTGCTTTTACCCATCGAGAGATGCTTCTTGTGTGACACCTGGGTAATGAGAAACCTTTTTTATTGGCCATCAATTAGGACTAAACCAGCTGATATTAATGTGCACTGATAGGGGGAGGGATCGCTTTCTAAATACTGACAGATTTCAGCTGGTTTCTTGGTCTTCCCATGCCTTTTCTTCATGTGTTCAATAATTATTCCGTGTCGTTTCACTTTATTGCACACAATACTTGTTCAATACTTATTTTCCCCCTGCTGTACATACGGAGAACAATGAGCTGCTGCCTGATCTAATGTAATGCTCAGAGACACAAAGAGGTCCAAGTGAAAAAGTGATCTTCAGGTTGAAGGTGCTGACGCTGAACACAAGAAACATTTCCCTTATAACACATCTTCTATTGCTAACAAGACTGAAAATTGTTTGGCTTTATGGGTGGAAGCACAGTGCAGATGCACTTCGATTTAAAAATGCCAACGGGTTTTCAATGGCTGCACCTGGAAGAAGATGGAGAGACCATTATTGACAAACTACAGGATAAGTTCCAACACTATGAAAGAAAAATAAGTTTGTGTGTGTGTGTGTGTGGCGCGTGGCACTGAGCACAACAAGAGTTCAGTAAATTACCCCATTACTGTCAACAAGCCTTTCGTTAAATTGAAATTAGACAATTAAAATTACTGTTAAGAAAGGAAGAAATCCAGCATTGTGAGGGAATATGCTGACTCGACATAAAACAAAATTATCAAGAGATTCATTACAGTCGATGTGCATATGTATTTATAGTGTTACCAAACAACAACAAAGGAAATAAGATGGAAAAAAAGGTTTGTTTGCTTTGGTTTAAACACCCAAAGATAAAGGAAAATAGAATTGGTGAGGCACTCCAATGAATAATCTCTCTTTGTGTCTTCTACATCAGCAGCAGATAAATGTTACATAAATAAAAACGTGTTGGCTACATGGCACCCCAGTGTTTTAAAGCTGCAAATAAAGACCATGCAAACAAATGGCTGATAATAAAACATGTTTCTATTACACTATTCTGCAACGAGGAGAGAATTAACGTATTGTCTGGATTTCATCGAAATGAAGATTCATTTTCAATTAATGTGTCCACTACAAAAAAAGTACAATATTATTACAATAACTGCCCAAATAAATAAAAATATGACAGGTTGGTTTTATGGTAATTTTGAGAAAAACTGAGATAATCATTTGCGAGGCACACACTGTTTACCCAAGGTGATTTTCTATAGCATTTCCATAAGTGTATTACTTTTTAACCAGTCCAATACATTAGCCTAAAGGCACATTTGGTAACAAGGTTTAGTCAGACATCACAACAAACAAACAGATTTGATATGAACTTGTGAGATTCGTGGTAGGACAATGATGAATGTGGTGAAAGTACTTCAATCACTCACTACTAAACAAGTCTAATGCGGTGAGATATTTCCCTCATTAGCACAGGTATCAAATAACAACTGATCATTACATAGATCATTTTTCTAAAAGTGATGATTTTAAAAAAAGCTGAAAACACCAAAGATTATTTTGAAAAACAATATTATTTTATTTTGTATTTTATTGGTATTGTTATATACATGGCATAATTTGTGCTTTTTTATTATCAAGAATAAAACCATAAGGTAACACATCAGAATTTTTTTTTTTTAAACCAGGATTGAATTGTTAATTTGCTCAACTGGATATACTGAGAACTCTACAAAACCAGGAGAGAGGGAAGGAAAAACATTGAAAACTTAATAGATAGATAGGTAGATTGATAAATAGTTTGTCCACACACTTGCAAATGGTCCACTGAGGGTGAACGTTCAGACTGTGATGTGCTTTTACCAACAGCAGCAAAGGCACCTGTGTATCACTTTGTTTAAAAAAAAAAAAAGAAAAAGAAAAAGAAAAAAGAAAGTATGTCTCAGGGCCTCAATCCAGCGGAGTCTATTCACATATAACCATATTTATGTACCCATAATTCCTACCAAAGATTCCAGTAACTTCTATGTTAGCCAGCTTGAGAACATTCACACCAATAAAGACACCTCTGAAATGCCATCTTAACATGATGGAGGGGTTTGTGTGTGTTTGTGTGTGTCTCAAAGTGCGGTCGTGGAAAGGGTTTCAACTTGGGACTCTATAGTTCGCTTGGGAACCTTCAACACTCATGTGGACAATGATAGAGAAATCTATCGGGTTATGATTGGGAGTAATACTAATGTCTTTTGGAATGACATGCTTTTCATGGATTGGCCATAACAAACACCACATTTGACCCTTTTACTTCAGCGTAGATGGTACGACAACATCCAGGGCCTAACGTCAATGATCAATGATTGGTTCTGATAATGGAGAGGCTGCAATATGTTTTATATCAACACAAATATGGAATTAAAATTGCCTCTCAAAACCTGGAATTTGGGGAAAGACACTCGGCAAAGGAAGAGAGTGTTGGCTAGTGAAAAGAACATCTTGGTGAACTCTTGGACCTAGGTTAAGATTTGTAGACTCATGGGAAGCCTCATTCATTTATCTTGTAGAGGTAAAAAGGAAGAAGCTGGATACGTTTTGCCTCAGATTATCTGGGTTCTAAAAAATGGAGTGTGGAGTGGTGGTTCCTATAATTTATTAAAAGTATTTTATTATTTATTTAAAGTGGGTGTGCTCAAATGCTTGTACTCATTACACCACCTCACACTGGGGGTTTCTGAAAGGGGTCATGGGATGTTGACTTGGAGAGGGCTTAAAACAATGTGCCTAATATATGAACTGAAAATAACCAGAACTTTAACTGCATTTTTGTCACAAAGTCTAGGTTTCCTGGTGGATCTGCCCATTTCCAGGGTTGTTATTTGTCATTAATTAACAAATTTATGGCAATAACCTTTCACTAGTGCCACAAATGACTGTATTAGATTGGCTGTAATTGGTTTCCTCCATACACTGGCTGAGTACAACCTTACAGGTAGAGTAAGAGTGATTAAAGTATTCAGCAATCATGACAAGACTTCAGATGTCATTTAGACCAGAAATGCTTTTGGATTTCACTCAACCAGCTGACTTAAATTGTTGCCAAACTCCAAGTAAACAGTACAAAATTGATTACAATTTGCTTGCTTATGTTGCTGAAGAGTTGAAGGGAGAAAGATTTGAGGAGCAATTATTTGAGTATTGAGATATTGAGTTGATGCCGAAAGAGACGTGAGAGCTGATGAATAGATAAACATGGGATAAGACATTTCAAATTTGACTGCTCATAAGAAATGAGAGCGGTAAGGAAGCTAAGCAAGGGAAAAATGAAAAAATAATGAAAAATTAAAATAAAAGATGAAGGGGTGATGACACAAGAGCAAGAAAGTCATGCAAAAGCAATGAAAAACTCTAACAGGTAAGCTATTTTGGATGAAGATGTATAATACATCAAACAAGATCAGACTTGCTCTGACGATCACCTGAGTGCTACCTGTCTAGATATTAGATTCATACCATAACAAAAACTAATACCTTATTGTAACCTAAGTCGGAATAACCTTTTACTGTATCTTCATTTTCTTTTTTCTTTTGTACTACACTGTGGAACTCAAAAGATATGTAGACAGACATTGGGTGGGGGGGCATCATTACATCTGTGATCACATGAACATGGAGAAGAGAAAAATGGAAATGGTGGCAAAATATGGTGAAGGAGACCAGAAAGAACTACAAGAACATTAAAAAATGCAAATCAGAGAATGTATGGGGGAAAGCTGGTGGATACAAGACTGAAGCACAGTTATTTGCTTTGTCTATCCAATGGAGTGGGGTTAAAGAACATACAGTAGTCACTACAGGATGCATGTTAACGTGGAAGGGTCAAACTTTAACATTTAAGTTTAATATTATATGGGGAGGAGGGGGAAGGCCTTACTGGTATAGATTGGTCCATTAGCTAGCTTCCCACTAGAATAAACCATTGTTTGATTTAATTGTTAGTTACTTGCAGAGCTAGACCAAAGTCTTTACTGATGTCAGTTAGCCAACAGATAACCCACAATTCTAAGGCAGGGTACATCAGTCCCCGCTGGCAAATATGCTTGTCCACATCTTAGCATCCTTACAAAAGCCGGTGTGATTTCTAGATCATTTTGGTTAAACGGTGAACACAATTCACGTTGTTTGTAAAAGTTGGCTGTTGTCAAGCAAACCCCCCAAATGTAATCTTTGTAGCTTTCAGACACGATCATTGCACCTATTCAATGATGGCAGAGGCAGCCACTGAGCATCTTGGAGAGAGACTGTCCATCCATGACCATCCATGCGTGATCTTAGCTTTTAACTCACAAACCCATCTAGTTGGCTTTTGCTTCCTGCTGAGTCATCCATCAACTTGAATTCATTAGCTACTGACCAATCCATATTAATTTGGTTGGTGAGGTCGCTTCTCACCAAGCTCTTGTCCAAGCTCCAGTCCTTTAGCTGGCATTAGCATCACTCCATGCCACAGTCCATGTTGATTTGGTCTGTTAGCAAGCGTTAAACCCTCTGCCAAGCTGTAAGCCATATAGTATTTGGTTGGTTAATGGACACGAACTTCTGGCCATGCCACAATCCATGTTGATTTGATCTGTTAGCTGGCATTAGTATCCCTCCAAGCCCTGATTCAGGAGGATTCAGTCTCTTGGCTAGCATGAGCTTCGTACTTCGAAAGTAGTCCATTTGTCCTGGGTCCATATGTCCACCTTATACTTTCAGCTCCAGAGACAAAAGTTACTTGTGGTTTGGCAGGTAGAGCCTTTCTCAGCTGGAGACAGGTAGAGCTTACCATTAGCGCAGGCACACAGCTCGTAGACAGTCTGTTTAGTGTAGGTGGTACCTGCCGGTGCCCCCTCCAGGGGATCCACAGCACTGCCGAGGGGAATGTTGCCCAGCCTGATGGCGTTGGCATCTAGAAAGATCTGTGAATATCCAACACAAGCTGATTTAGAAAACACTTGATCATAATGAAGAACAGCTGTACAATACAATTATACATAAATATGACATGGACTCAGAGGCGTTGATGTTATGCCTGTCGAGAAGGGAGATTGTGTGGTCTTGACTAAGTAAAACACAGAAAAACAGAAAAAAGCAGAAAATAATTTATATTTGTGAGTACAGACAAACAGAGAGCGCATTGCTGTGGGGGAATGGTGCGATTGTAGACTTAGACTGTCAAAAAACATATACAGAGAAAGATAGGAGTTTTTTTTTACTTCAGACTAACACTCTGGATTTCTGACTTAAACTGACAGGTATGTCGAACACTCAGCTTTGGTCGCATTTTGTCCAGCGGCTCACAATACGTCACAATAATGCCGTGTTGTCCCTGTTAACTGTGCTAACTGCTAACTGTGCTGCTGTGACTGACACACACGACTGCACTGAAAAAGCTATGAATGCAACAACAGAGGGAAATGGGGGTGGGGAGGAGGGGGGAGGGGGAGAGGGGAAAAAAATGTCAAATCCAAAGTTATTGGAAGTATATGAGACGTCATAAAGAAAGGAACATAAGATGAATGAAGGAGAAGGCAAGGAATGCTATGAGGGACTGAGACACCCCACAAGTGAGAAACCAATTAGTATTACTAATGATTCTACATTGGCTGACAGGGCACATCTCAATCTATTTAAACAACACACACACACACACAATTAATATATGTGCATTTATAAGCCACTGACCTCGAGATAAAAAGGAAGGTAATCAGAGCCTTAAAGGAGGTGTCATCCTTTATATAATAGTCAAGAAGTATTTTTCTACAAGGTCTCATGGACCTTGATGTGTTGTATGGGGTGATATTTAATCAATAAATGAATAGGCAAACAGGATATGCAGTTTTGTCATCGCATAACATCCCCTAAGGGAAAAAATACACTTAAATTATTTATAGATTTTTAGACACAATACCTAGTTTTTGTTGGTGGCAACTTAAGCGTTACAGCCTCAGTAGATACATGGTGGTGTTGATCAATTGAGCTTTTTCATCCAATGCACTGACAAAACTACTGGTGTGTTTCAGCAGGACAGAAAAAGTATTATTATAGAGCTGAAGTTCATTTAAAAACAGCTACTTTCACTGCAGCTGAAGTGAAAGCTAATTTGGCTATAAATATTTATGACTATAAGATCTAAGTTTTGGCAACTGGCGTATTTCATGGCCATACCTTTTATTCCTGTGAAGTTTAAACTATACACTGCCTTCATATGTAGACATGTTTATTATTTGCCAAATACTACGCTTTGCAAATAGGTAGTTTTAACACTTCCATATTTACTTCAACTCACTCAACCAATTTATTAGCCCGCCAAAGTCATTGGTTTTAATGGATACATAGTAAAAAAAGACAATGGAACATTTCAGAATGTAGTGAAAAACAAATATGTGCACTTCTTTTCCTATGTGCTGGGTAAAGAAACATACCACACCACATTTCTAAATGTCAATGTATCCCTTTTACAGGTCCCTGGTGCTCACCTGTCATCTTCCCTTTGGCTCCCCAATAAAAAGCTGCCAGGGCTCAGTTACAGCCTTACTGAGGAGAGGACTCAGTCACGGTTGACAACATAACCCAAATCTAATTCCAACACCCAGCTTGCCATAGCAACAAAATCCTGAACATGGGCATGGCAATGTGATGTGAGAATGGGGAGAGATTGGTGCGTGCATGTGGAAATGCCAATAAAATTACTGGTTATCCTCCCATAACATTGGAAACATCATGGCAACAAACTAAGGGGGAGTGAACAAATGGTGAAGATGGAGGAAGTGAGGTGGCAAACAAGAACCAAAGAGGAGGAGGATGATAATTAGAGATTAGAAAATGGTGTGGATTAGAAATGACAACGTACAAGGAGGGACGGGATGAGGGAGAGATCAATAGCAATGAGGTGAGAGGTGAGGAGCCGGTGGATGGGAAGGGGAAGATAGAAATGGATCGGTGCTTGGTAGGTAATGAGGACAGTTCAGCAGAAGTGGTGGATGGACAGTTAGATAGATGGGTAAAAAGAGGGAAGGGAAGTGTAGGAAGAGGAGAGGAAGTCATTTGTTGTTGCTTGAGGTTGGATTAGTGCTGACATTCACCCGGAATGAAAGTGTCTGTGAGCATTAGGTTGACCTGTACACAGGGCATATAAGGGTCTGTGCACATGACTCTGGGTGTGTTTGAAAATACATGTCTCTGTGAATATGGTTTGTTTCTGCAAATATTCAGTGACTTGGCTGCATTGCAACTGCATTCTACAATTGTGACAAACACTGACACCTTCACACCCTCATTCTTTTAGCTCTTTGAACAGGACATGCAAAACAAAGTCAGGAATAGGTCTGATCACATTGTTATCAAATGTTATCCAAATGAACTACAATTTACAGCAATTCTCATTTGGAGTGTTCAATTCTTATTTGATCATTAGCAGCTTCTTCAGTGCACGTGTGTTAAATATTTTCTTCTCGGCTTCTCTCTGGGGGTCGGCACAGCAGATCATCTGCCTCAATCTTGCCCTATCCCTTGTGTCCTCTTCTGTTAATCAAACTGTCCACATGTCCTCCTTCACAAGATCCACGATCCTTCTCTGTGGTCTTTTCCTTCTGCCCAGCAGCTCCTTCTTCAACATCCTTTGTCCAATATATTCACTTTCCCTCCTCTGCATGTGAGCAAACCATCTCAGCCATGCCTCTCCTACATTATTTCCAAGCTGTTCAACCCGAGCCTTGAATATTCTCATCATGCCACATCATTATAGCACGTCTCCTCCTCCAATTTTTCTCTGCCATTCTCTTCCTTATACTTCCCTGTATTTCCTCGTTCCACCACCACATTTCCATGTCTCCTTTCCACTGTTCAGAGGATACACCAAATACCCTCTTGGTTGTATCCCTCACCAATTTAGCTGAACTTTCTCAATCATCTGGTAACTTTTTATTCCTTCTTCAGCTTCCACCATTTAATCCTTGGCTCTGCCTTCATTAACGTCCCCTTCTTGGTTTTCGAAAGACATCCTACAGACCATAACCTATCATCCAATGCTGCCTAGCCGCTCTTCTCTTTCATATGCAATATGAAGGACTTCTGCATAGTATATGGTCTGTAGCCTGTGAGCATCTTCCTCCACTCTATGATCCTCTCACGACCTTCTGTTCTTTTACATTTCTCTTCTTAACTCCATACCTACCCAACACCTCCTCATCAGCTCTGTTTCCCTCACCACTAAAGGCTACATCAGATTCTAAAACCATGAAAAACTAAGCTGAATATAAACCAATGATGCAATACCAACTCAGGGATTTTAGCATTAAAAGTTTTCAATTTGCTTACAAACTGCACCCATGCGACTGCATGTGTGATGTATAGTGTGGATGAATCAGTAATTGTGTCATATGTACTGTATGTCTCCCCCATGGAGTTGTGAGTGTAGCATGTGTGTGGGTGGCTGGCTGAGTGTGTACAGGATAAATGTGTCTACACCCATATCTCAGTTAAGCAAGCACGTTGCTCTGGCTTCAGAGTGATGGCAAACATGTGGGAAGTGGCAATTATAGAGGGTCAAAACATTTTTCATGGATGATTTCCTTTGGCACAGCTGGGGCACAGGACAAAGAGTGTGAGGGTAAATGAGCTGTAAGGAGGGGAAGGTGGCAATGACAGAGCGAACTTTTCCTGGAATGAATAGAAGAGGTAAATGAGAGCAAAAGACAGCAGAAGAGAGGGGAAGGGACGTCCAAGTACTGGGGGTAGATTTTCAATTTGTGAATTCAAACTGTAACAAAAAGCCAAAAATACATCACTTTCACCTAGACTAGATGATTGAAGACTACAAAAGGTAAGCATGTCTGATTAACTTAAGTGTCAGTATTCCATTCTGCTGACTAAAGCAGTGCAGCTAATGCCCTTATTATTTCAGCTAACTAACTGGTTCCCTTTTGTATAATTGCAATGGTTTGATGGCACGGCCGCCAACATTAGCATTGCAAATGTGTTTTGTTGTGAGCTCTCTAACATGATTCTAACCTCTGCTCTCTGACGCGTCACCTCCAGGATTAGGGGAACTCACCTGATCACTTCTTAGTCTTTTTGGGTCAAGTCCAGTTTTGAAAAACAGACCTAGGACGTGACCCAGATCTGTTTGACTGTAGAAAATGCGCATCTCAATCATTGGGTCTGTCCTTGGGACTTTCAGGGTGGATATCACTATAACTGGTTTGTGCTGCACTCAGGCAGCAGGGGCCGTATTCAGATAGTTATCAGATTCACATTTCATGGTTGTCAAGTTGAGTCACACTTTTCCAAAGACTCAAGACTTCACCGGTTTAAATCATGCTGACCTGGGACCAAATTAAATCAGAAAATGTCAACTTTTAGGTGTGACTGCAAAGGTGAAGGCAGTGAGGAGTTCATTGAGAAAGGTATGACAGATATTGACAGCACAATAGCAATGGAAAGAGAACTCAAGAGAGAACAGGAAGGAGGAAGGAACAAGAAAGCGGCGGTAGTGCAACATTAGAGATGCCAACTGCTGCAAAACAACAACACCAACTGATAATAGCAGTTTATTGTCACCTCGCTCTCTCAAACACAGAATTCTGCACAGAAACACACACAATTGAACATCTTTGTTCACGTAGCCTCAGCTCATATTGGTTCTCATTGTTGCTCATGCTTCAGTCACACACACTCCAACAACACAAATAGGTGGGAGGTTGTGAAGCTATCTAAGTGTATTACACAGACCATTAGGCTTGTTGAAGGGACAGATGCTGGAATAGGAGCTGACAATGGACTAAATGACAGAGGCTGGTGAGAGACTGAGTGCAGTAACCCAGATACCCAGATGTAGATGGGACATAAAGCAACATTAGTCTGTACTACTCTACACACACACCCACACACACACACCCACACACACACACACATGTTTCTGTTTCATTCATAGAGAAGACCCTCATAGACATAATGCCTTCCCCAGCCCCTTACCCTAACCTTAACCATCATCACTAAGTGCAAAAACCAAAACCCAATTCTAACCCTAGTCCTTAAACCAGGTCTTACCTCCCAAAAAATATCATCCACTTCTTCCAGCTTTTGGCAGGTATTGTGTGTTAATGTTTTGTCTTTCTTATAAACACAGTAACAAACATATTAAGATGCAGACTCTCAAATCACAAAGGTATATCCGTGTGAATAATGAATGTGAATAATAAATGAGTGCTTCTGCGTTCACAAATAGTGTACATTCACATATTTGCATGACTTTCACAGCAACAGAGTATCCTGCAGGGAGTGACCCCCTGCTGGCAGTCTAATTCTCTCATTCACTCACCATTTTGCCTTAACCGCAGGTAAAACAACAACAAGAGTGGGAGAGAGACAACACTAAGTCCCAGTGAACCACACCAATAACACCTTCAGGCTACAGCTTCTTAATAAACTCAAACATTGTGTCAACAAACATTAAAACTCTATGGTAAGCCAACTTTGTTAAGAGTTTGTGCTAACCTAAGTTCATCTCCCAGCAGCCAGTTTTATATATATTATGAACACAACAAGAAATGTTAACCATGGTATATTTAATGTTATGTGATGCTGACCCATGGGCAGTATCCAGTTGGATGGCACCCATCATCCACAGGGATAAGTCATGATGACATGACATGATGTAGTGATGTCAGCAGTGGATTTCTTTCCACCAAAGTTCCAGCTAATGCTCCTCTGATATACCTTGAGATGCAGGGATTACCCATTGAAACCACAAACCACTGTTTTTTAGACAGTATTTGCTTCATGTGTTGCAATATCACTCACTGGGGTTTATATCTGCGCTGCCTACCTCTGAACAAAAAAAAGGAAATTAACAACAAAACCTTACAATTTTGCCCACTAATAGGTACGCCAGTGTACATTTACGTTTAAGCATTTAGCAAACAATTCTATCCAAATTTACGAAAGCGGAATAAGCTACATAGAAGAAGTCTTGGAAGGAAATACACAAGATACGAACAGTGGATTGGCAGAGGGTGAGAGTGCAGAAGGAGATAGTGCAGGGATAAGCTTAAGTGCTAAGATCCCACTATACTGGACCTTTTCCACTCAAATAGTACTACAACTAATACTACAATGTATTAATATGGAACCTACTTTTCTCCAAATGTGTACAGCTGACAACTGGCACTGACAGAAACATTACCGACACGTGTCAAACGTAGGTTCCATAATTTGAACTCTGACTAAACGAAATAGTGAGTGAAGTGAAACAACTTCTCTCCAATAAAGAGGATGGAGATTAGTGCTGCGTGAAAAGTGCTCAAAAGACCCGCGTATGACACGTGACAAAAATGACTAAAGGTCTGAAAAGATTGATTGAAGTTAGAGCAAAATTAACCAACAAAGCGCTTAATACAGACGCGGTGAGAGAGTGGACAGAATTGAAGGGGGAAGAAAATGGATGGACAAGAAAGAATGAAAAGCAAATGAATGTAGGAGAGAAGGAGAGATTAAGGGAGAGGGAGAAAGAAAGACAGAGATAAGTTGATGAAAAAGAAGGACTACAGGAATCCTGAGAGGAGCTGTCAACTCTCATTGGGTTTGATTTTAATGGAAGCCAGTGCTCTCCTACCTCTAACCCATTTGGCCCTAATTCCAGTACTGCTTTCCAAACTTTTTAAACTTTAATGGCCCCTTCTTAACTGCCAGCTGCTGACAACATTGATTTGGCTTTAAGCCGCGCTGTCCTCCACGCCTTTATTTTCTACTGCAAAATCGACAGAAACATCTATTTTCTGACATCCTCGTGCACCTCCCACTCATCTGATCCTCCCTCTGTCCTCTGTTCATCTGCTTCCCTTTGTTCATTTGATGGTGTCAGCGTCTGAGGAAAGCTTGGATGAAAATGGATAGAAAGAACCACAAGACAGATAAAGTTATTTTGAGGAATTCATATGGATATATTTTCTTTTTTGCTGTTTTTTCTAAATAGAGAGGAGAGCGGGTTGAAATAGAGAGAGGAGATACTTTATTTACAGCCAGTGGGAGATGTGTTTTTGGTGATGTGTTATACAGATGTAATGACATGTTGGAGCAGTGTTGATGATGAGACACATATTTACTGTTAAGCTATACTGTTTTGTTTCCTTTGCAAAGGTTATATCTTACTGATTAAAAGAAATGAATCTTTCGGGCATAAAGTCGTAATATTATGAGAATTGGATGCCATTGACGTCATCGCCGCCCTGCGATGGACATCCAAGGGGAAGATGACAAGAATAAAGTCGTAATTTTACAAGAATAAAGTTTATTTTTTGTCATTACATATTAATATAACGTATTATTATTAAATAGCAACAGCAATAGCACAGATGTAACCAGCTTTAACTTGCACTCGACCACTACCAGCTATTTCCTTATCCTCCACATAAGAGAGATGATTTCCTCCAAGTCTGTGTGATTCTTTCTTCCAAAAAAGCTCAGTTTGCAACCCTCATGTGGAGGACAAAGTGGTAGAAGATGAGAGAGTGAGTGATTTTATCTCATATGCATATTAACCCCTTAGAACACAGAGCATTTTTGGCTGCTTTTTTTCCATTAGCCTACTGTGTTAAAACATAGAGTATATACAGAGAGTGTACGAATGTGCAATATAGAGTTTCTTATATCCTTTTTCAGCAATCTGATGGAAAAAGATTAAATTTTCACCAACTTTATTAACACACCTGAGCAAAACTTACTCAAAATATTTAAAATCAGAATGAATTTGACAAAAAAGACCCCACACATACCCTCAGGATGTCCATATAAGGAGTTGTGTATTGTTACCATGGGTGCACCTGCAGCACTGATCCGTGCTGGTGGCTGGTGCCATCATGCACCTACGGGTGTCAAAATTATGCCAATAAATGAATATAAACATGTCACAGGTTCGGAGTTTGCCCGTTCTCCCCATGTGCACGTGGGTTCCCTTCAGGTACTCGAGCCAAAAGCCCAACACAGTCCAAAGACAAGCAGATTCCAGGTCAAGTTAAATTGAGCGTAGGTGTGAATGTGAGAGTGAATGGCTGCTTGTCTCTGTATGCTGATGGATTGGAGATGTACCCTTTTCACTCTGTTTGCCTAGACAGGCTCCAACTCCCCCCATGACCTTGAACAGGATAAGCAGTAGAAGATGAATGGATGGTTGTCACAGGTTATTAGAATAAAAAAAATATATACTGTGTGTGTATAGCTGTCTCCAAACAACAACACATCCAAATATAAAACAGACTCACTCTGTAATGAGAAAGTTGTGCGAGACATCAAGCACCACAGTCATAAAGTGGTTCAAGGTATCTAGTAATCTCCAGAGAAAGCAAAAAAGAAAAATGTTGGCACAGGACCAGGGGAGTATGTAGTATCCTAGGAGTGGAAAAAAAAACAAAAAACATGGTGGTGATCTGACTGCAATGCGTCCTGCCTTTCTTCTTATTTGCCAATTTCTATTTGTTGTACTAATTTTTCACTTCAGGTCTGTTTCCATCTGTCCTTCTGCCTGCTGTCACCCAGACACAACAGTGAAATTATTATAAGTGCAGCGTGTGGTTTCCTGTGCATGGACATCAAAGGACACCTTTGTGCTGAGTAATTTTATGGGGTAAATGACTTTTATTACTTGCCTAAAATGAGAACTTTAATAACTCAGAGTATTTACCATTTTAAACCATGCTACTGCACAACAGAAAGTGCCATACATGTTGATCTTTTTCCTTTGTTTCCTTGACATGTGTGATGTAAGCAGGACCCGTGTGTAGTACAACATTAACTTAGATTAGATCTCTTACCATCCTTTGGAGAACTTTAAAAGAACATTTCCTAACACTGGCAAAGCCGCTTGGCATAAGTGAGTATGGTGGCCTCTGGTATCAAACTGATGGGAGACATAAACATGTAAAATATAGAATGGAAATAATTGGAATGTGTAAAAGATGTGCAGTTGTTGAAACAATTTCCGACCGTAGAGCATATTTTTGTTCATTATGGTGAGCGATGCAAAAAACAAAAAAGAAACATGACAAACAAAAAATGTGATACTACACTAATTATAATCTGGAGCATATTTTCTGTCTTAACGCTTCCTCTTCAAAGCTGTTATAGACATTTATCAAGTCAATGTACCTCTAAATCTCTCACATTTCCTCTGGGGCAGTGTAATTACATGGGCCTCCCTAAACACATTTATTCTTCTGATAAGATTTCTTGTGAAGTTTATAAAGTTGTGCTTTGGTGAAAATCGCTTTTTCCTCCCCGTCCTTTAGCGCTTGAAGTACAGGGTGACAAGGTTGAGAGTGTGTCCTTCATTTTCTTCAGCCTTTCACAGTTTCAGGCCCACAGCGCAATCATTGTTACACTAATGCTATTGTTCAGCATCAATAGGATGACATGACATCTATTTATGGAGGGAAGGCAGGGAGAGAGAGAATAGATGATGAGGGAGCAGAAGGACAACATGGAACAGTAAAAAAAAAAGATGACAGAAAAGAGGTACAAATATTATAATACCCCCTACTCTTCCCTCCCTTTACCCTGTGAACTGACAGCCACAGTGATGTATAACCCTGGCAGTGGAAAGTTAATTAGACAGGCAGGGTTACTTAGAGATGAAGGACTGAAAGGCTGAGAGGGACACGGGAGAGGAGGATCAGGAGAAGGTGTAGGAGAAGGAAGTGGAACAAACACAATAGGAGGGATAGAAAGGAGCAGGGCAGAGATATAGAAGACAGTGAAGAAAGTAAACAATAAGTAAACAAAGGAAGACATGACATGTAGGGGAAGGAAGTTTAAATAAGAGGCAGAGGGCCCGGCTAAAAGAATGTTTTGCCTTTGCACTTGGTTCAACTACAGGTAGAATCAAAAACATAAATTACAACAACAGCCTCGATCCCTCTCTCCGTCAGTGTCACCTCTGGTGCACGGCTCAAGGACACACTTAAACATGTCATGTGCACTGCTGGGCAGGTGACTAGATGTCTGCCCTCCATCACTGAAGTGAATTCCACAGACCAAGAGAATGGGATAAACAAAAGCAGACCTGCAGACTCTGGTGGTTTTCTCTCCTCAACAAAATGTTTCATTCACCACGTCCAAGTGCAGCACTGGGACTTCACTGCTTCTGGACTCTCCTGGACCTGGACCTGCACCTGCCTGTATTCCCACTAAGGTAAACCTGACAGGTCACTGGTCCATCACAAGGGTGACACACACACACAGACAGACACACCTGTATGTGGGAAGACGACACTCAAATGGAAATTTTGTTTCCCCAGTTAAATTATTTATCACACTGTCTCTAAATGTTTTATTCCCCTAGTCATTGCCCCTATGACAAACCTTAAGACTAGTCTTATAGCAGTGACATTTTCATCCAAAATTGAGATATGTTGGTGTTGTCAGAACCTTTTGGAGCCTTTGACATCCCCAAGAGTATTTTATAAGAACAAGAATGTTTCTGTTGTAAAAAAAAAATCTAATACTATGATTATGATGATGGTTCATTAAAACTTAACTTCAAGGTACTGCAGTCAATCATTTCACCCAAGCTCTTAAGAGGCATTACATCATACACTGAGTTTATAGCATGTGGGACTGAGACTCTTTATTTCCATCCATCTTCTACCGCTTCATCCTCCACATGAGGGTCACGGAGGCTCTTTATTTTGAAATAATTTAATTTATTGATTGTAGCTTTGTTACAGTAAAATAGAGAAAACATATACGTCCACTTGAAGTATTACCAGTACTGCTTGTAGGTTTTGCTACTGTATTTTGGATGTTTTGACAGCTAGCTGAGTATTTAATAATACTTTTTCAAAGCATCAAATACCCAGTGCTGACCTTCCTGTGATTCTAATACCTGGTCAATGACACTGTGTACTTTTCATAACTGGGAAGGAAGATAAGAAAGTAAAAGTTGAGAAGAAGACAAAGAAGACAAAATAAAACTAGGTTGATACAGGAGATGAAATGAGAAATAAGTTTTGCGGATGAGCATCAAACTTTTACTGTTGTTTTCAAAGACTTCTGTTATCAAAAGTGTGTCCACACATTTTTGTTCAAACACACACCAACCCAGAGGGACTCTAATCACTCCTGCAGACACAGTTAAGGACCTTGTGGGCAACTGTTAGTGACATCTAAACTCCCGTTTAGGTTTTGCAACCAGAAATTCACAGCTCCTATTGGATGATACCAACATCACACTGGTGTCCACTCATGCTTTATCGTCTACATTGCTCTAAAATTTGGAGGATAATTTACAAAATGACAACATCTCAATCTAGCAACTGAGACTATTAAGTCCTTGGGAAAATGTTTACTGACTTTTCTTTTTCCAAATCAATTGTGGCAATTCAGTATATTCTTCCTTCCTGTTTAGCTTGCAACCCGGATGACTACACTTTTTAAAAACAGTCTATGGTCCACGCAGCTTTTTAAGGGTCAAGACATGGTTTTAGGGTACAGGATACAGGTGAAATCTTATGACATGTGGATTTAGTATTAGAGGCTCACACATTCAGGTGGGTATTATTGTCCTCAGAGGTACAGTGAAATGTAGAATTATGGTTGCATGTGGGCTGTGCATGATAATGAGAGTGTGTGCATTTGTGATTGAAGAAAGTGTGTGTGACTGACAATGACAGTGAGTGCAATGAACAAGAGAGGCCTATTTTCTGTTAATTACTGAGTTAATGACACACTGCTCCAGCAGACATGCAACATGGCAGGCTGATGAGCTTACACACACACACACACACACACACACACACAAGAGGATAATGGCTAAGTTTGAAACATGGCACGTTGCAATGCAAAGAGCTTGACAGTGAGATGGCAGGGTAAAAATGAGACACACACACGCACACACACACACACAGAGCAACAATTGACAGGGAACCTCATCAGACCAGCTTTAATGAAGTCACTTCTCCCAAATAGAAGAGGGGAAGAAAAGAGGGATGAGAAGAGGAGAGGAGAAAAAGGAGGACAAGGTCGCCTGGATTGATGACGCTCATTAGCTTAATAAGGTTCTTTAATGAAGTAGGCCCAACACCATAGACTGCCACACAGTATGGAGACAAACACACACACACACACACAGTCGCACTGGTTTTGCAAGTTTCTGTTGTAAGTGTAACACAAAGGGAGCATAGATAGTATAGCAATTCTGGCATATTAAAACGTGCCAATAAAAAACATACAGCTTTGTTTGAAAACACCCACTCACCTCTCCTTCTGAGGACTGCAGGAGGAGGTCTTTCCTACAGGACGCTGTGAAGTCTCCCACTCCAGCGTTGACCTCCACGCCTCTGGGGGCCTCAAGGGTAAGAGTCCGAGTCGGGGACTCCAACCTGGGAAACAGGGAGACACACAAATGCAACACTGCTTTAGCCACCATTTGACTATTACTACAGATCAGTAATGAATTGGCTGTGAACGAGGTTCTCAACTCTCCAGCTCGATCAAAAGCAGGAGAAATGTATGGTTGTGCTGATAAAGCTAACATAACAAAGGAGAAATTAGCATGTGCTGATTGATGGTTTAGTCTCGTTTAAAGGCCTCAGTGGAGTACTACACCCCTGAAACTGCACATGGTACAACATAAAATAGCACGCCGCCTCTTGAATACACAATTTGGAAGTGAAGAATGGCCGCTGTTTTTCCTTTTCCCTTTAATAGTAGTACATTTTGACTTTTTACTGTTGGTCTTCAGAGATAACAGTCATGCTTGCAAGTAATATATAATAATAATCTAGGCCCTTAAAGTGATATACTGTGCAACAGTGCATCACAATTCTGTAAAATGTGTTGATGTGAGGGAAGCTTTCAAAAATGGACATGCCCATGTGTTTGTTATAGGATCAATATTCTTTTGTTTTTTTATGCTATTTTTTACTGTATCATTGCATGTGTTTTATTCTTCTGTGTGAAGTATAAAGACAACCCCATGCGGCAAACTATAAATGATGTGGTGTGTAGCATTGGCCTCTGTTGTATATACCTGTCCCTATAAAAATAAACATTTCACACACAGCAAAAGTAGCAGTTGAGGACAGCGGTGACAGAGGACTGTTCCGTTGTGATCCAAACTGTTTTCTGATTATGTCATGTGCCTATGCATTAGAAGTTGGATAACTCAAATAAAAAAAGGATATATCACACTGCTACATCAATCAGGGGATACATTCCTGTGCTTGTCACCAGGTGGATTTAGAGTGATTCAGTAAATGGCTATTTTTTGAGATTTTAGTGGACTTTGACAAAGTGAGAATTAAAGAATGCAATATTGAAGTACCATGGCCTTTGACTGGCTTTACTCTCCTTTGAGCCTATTGAGTCGACAGCTACGTCTGTGATTTGATGTAGAAAGAAAACACTGAGCTGATGAAACCAAGTGGCAACCGCGTGTCACCTGCAACCAGGCACCTATTGGATGATACCAGCTGTCAATCACACTGGTGCTCACTCATGTGTGCTGTGCTTTATCATCTAGTTTCCTCTAAATGAGAACATTATTTAGAAAATGTACAGCATGAGCTATTAAAGAAGATCTGAGTGAGACCATTAACTGCCGAAGAAAATGTTTACTGATGCCATAAACCAAATGAGAGGAACTAATTTTCCCATTGACTTCCATTCAAACTGAGTTCTTTCTGCAACTCGTGGAGTCACCCCCTAGTGGCTATTGAACACATTCCTATTTCCTAATTTGCTTCTGGAGGAAAACGGAAGAATACGTGTGTTATTACAGTGGATCAGTAGATTGTGCCTTGTTGTGCTTTATTTTAAGGGCACTTTTTCCAGATATGCTTTGCTTAAAGCTCCAGTGTGGAACTTCAGTTGCCCCCTGAGGAACTCCGAGTAATTACAAAAGACCCCACCCCTCCACCACATAGCTGCAATAAATGTTTATCCCATCAAAGTGCTGAATGTCCATTTTTTTTAGCAGTAGAAACTACTTCTGAAACTTTTTGTGGGTGCTTAATGTTTTTGTTCATACCACAATTATTCGCAGCCCCCACACTGCACAGTGCGGGAATGTCTGCAGGCGAAAAGAGAACAAAACACAGCTCGACTGAGAAACACAGTCATAGCAGCATGGAGCTGATAGGCGTAATCAGCACTGTGTGAATTCATTTTGCCCGACATTTATTTATATTTAAAGTTTACGCAGTGCACTTTGAAGGTCACGTCGAAAAACACAAGCCAAAAGGTATATTAACTAAACTCATGATCAGTGCCCACTCTGTGGTCCAAATAAACAACCACCAATGCCTTAGCGCAAAGCCATTAAACTGGCAGTAATCATACTAACCAATCTTTTTAATGTTCTTTCCTTCGCTGGACTCCACAAGATACAGGGAATGGGTGTACCCTCCTCACAGACACTTTTCTGGTTTCACTGTGAAGATGGAACCACTACCAGAGAAAAGCTCCCTTGACAGAGGTTTTCCATGTTTGGTTGCACACAAGTAATGAACATGAACTTAAGAGGACATTTGTTTTTAAATTTATTTTCAAGGTGTTTACATTCCATTGCAAAAACCAATCACTGTGTTATAAAACACAAATTAACTGATTGATTCCGTTTATTTCTGATAACATTTTTAATTGGATTTCAGACTTCCCTTTGTGAAAGCAGGCTGAAGTCGGGCTGATCGCAGTCATGTTGAGATACACGCAACTGATTTATAAATATGTTTGCAGCAGAAGTTAGTATTCTCATCCTGTAATTTAATCTTCTACCAATGAACGTGGGTTTATTGGTGCGTATAAGAATAAATGACTGACAAGGTGCTTGTTTTTGAGCGATGGAAAGCTATATTAGGAGTGGAAGTCGTAGAAGATATATTGATTCTACCGAATTTGTCGCTGAAGTTATTCTGGGTTGAAGTAAAAAGGTTCTGGAGGTGTAGAGGAGTGGTGAGGTGGATTAAAGGTGAGGGAAGGTTTGCAGCTGTGCAGTGCTCTGCATCCAAGTGATATAATAAGTGTTGGAGGTGGACACTTCACACTGAGCCCGACCTATTGATTAACACAAAATATAGCATATGCTGCCACAGAGGTTAAGCAGAGGAGAAATTTAGAGACAGGCAGACGTGTAGACAAGAGACAGTTGGAGCGCATGGAAAAAGAAAACCTTATCAGTCATTATCCTACAGTTTAGCATTTGCAATGGGGGGAGGTTGCTGGGCTAGTCAACAGCAGTGAAAATCTTGCCGTGGTTTGACAGCTGAGGCAATTACAGTGACACTGCTGCAGGCTGAAACCAGCTCCGATAGGCGCACACACACACTCACACACATACACACTGTGTATTCAAAAATTCTTTCGAGCCCTTCAGTTTTTTGACATTTTGTTATATAACAGACTAAAACAGTTAAATAGTTTTTATTCTCCCCAATGAATCAGTAGTCCCCCATAATGACAATGTGAAGTGCACACTAATTTAAAACAAAAGAAAATCTAACATTGAGCTTAGTTGTTCAGTATTTTCACTCAGTACTAAGTTGAGCTACCTTCAGTTTAGCAATGGAAGGCATTGTGACTTTGTGGATACAAGATTTTTCTGCCAGACTTCTCTAATGATCGTTTGAAGCTGTCTGTCAGGTTGAATGGAGACTGTCATGGGACAGCCTGTTCCACAGACTTGTCTCTGAGCCCCTTTGCTGCTGTCCTGGGGACTAAATCCACAGTATGACACCGCTAGCCCAACGCTTCATTGTTGGGACGGATATTGGGCACTTGATGAGTGATGGCAGGTTTCTTCCAGATGTGACATTCAAACTGTTCAGTCTTGGTTTCATCAGAGCAAATAATCATGTGTCTCACAGTCGGAAACACTCTTAGGTTTGTGTTTGCTGCAAAATCCAGACAGAGTGCCTCAACACAAACACTGCTGAGACACAAAAACAAATCTCCTTATCTGTACAGTCTTTGTCCATTGAGGGACTAAACCATGTATCATATGACTATCAACAAATCAGAGTGCAGGATTAATCGCTTCCATCAACTTTAGTCTCTAACTCTAAACCACTCAGCACTATATTTATACAAACATACAGTATGAAGCAAAACAGACATTTCTGGCCCCTGAGTGGTTGTGGATTTACCTTGTGCAAATCACAGAGTGCTGCAGCTAGATGTTATCTTTGGAATTCATATAATGACAGACAACTGTTTCCCCTACCTCTCTATTTCCTACATCATTCTTCCCTTTCTCGTTCCCACTCCCTCAGACACATACCAATATTCCCCAGCCCCTTCATTGATTTGTCCTGACCTTCAGTCACGACGAGGCCATTTTATACAATGTCCATATTCGTCCAACCTGACAAGATAAGCAGGACAGGAATACATCAACATGAAAAGGTTTTTATCTTAATTCATTTAGGGGGACAGAGGAGGACGAGCGGGAAGGGGAGAGGCGCTTTATGTATTTCTTGTTTCTAAAGGGTTCAAATACTGACACCACCTGTGAGGCATGTCGTGGCGTTCAAATAATACATTCTCTCCGTGCAAAACTGGCTTCATTCAGCACTCAAATCTCACCGTTTATTCACTGTAAAACAGGAGACACTTTGAAATGTTATGGCAAAAAGGGGAAAAGTGTTACTTGTAACATTAAAAGTGGTTTTATTCAAGTACATGATGAGAGCAGATTCTACATGCAGGATCCCAAAACTGAAACTGCTAAATTGACTCTACCCACCACTAGTTTGTCATTTAGATCTGTGCTCTCCTCTTTCTGTATTAAATTATTTGCCCGCATCCTGAGAGCTGAGGATGCAACTATTTATCTCATGTGCTTTTCTGGCTGTTAAGGCCAAGTGCCATTTTTGAAACGAGTGGTTTGATATGAATCAATTAAGTACATTAATCAGTGCAATGTAAGGGGGCACAACATGGCCTAGTGCAGAGTTTCCCAACTGAATCAGGTGTGTTGGAGCAGGGCAACGTCTAAAACATGCAGGGCAGTGTTTCCTGAGGACCAGGGTTGGGAAACACTGCCCTAGTGGAAAGGGAACTTGGCTTGTAACCTCACAGTTTCTGCTTTGAATCTCAGCAGGTCAAGGGTTAATTGGACATGCTAAATTGACCCCAGCCACGGGGTGGCCACATCCAGTGTACTCCTAGTGCCGGTCCCAAGCTCAGACAAATGGCAGGGTTTGCGTCATCCAGCTTAAAATCTCTGCCTAATAAAATATGTGGTTAACCGCTGTGGTGACCCCAAGAGAGAGGAATAAAAAAATCCTTGTGTCCGTACTTGTGTCTTAAAGCTAACTAATTAAAAAAATACATATATCCCTCATCCCCACTTGATTTTTGTTGAGGAGAAGCTGCTGATGACCTTCCATTCCTGAAGGTGAAAAGCACGGCTTCACCACAACTTACTTTAACTGCTAGATCACATATTCCAAGTTTTCAATCATAAGAGAAACATCTGACTTTAACTCAAGAGCTCATTCATCCTAAAACTGTCTGACAAGTTAAGACAGAGACCGATACATCCCTTTGTCATTGGATCAATCTGCATTCATTCAAAAATAAATGACTTGATTTGATGTATTTTTCTGAGACGATTGGGAAAAGTGGTGCAGAAAATACTACGGGAAATGTTCAAACCTGGGCTGTTTATGATTTATATTTCCCAGGAAACTTCACTGACAGTCACCCTGCCCTTTTACTTTTCAGAAGCACTGGAGGCCACACAACCTTATTGCCATCTTGCCAAACCTTTAACCTTTTCACACTAAATGCTCCATCACCGGCTTGGTGCACCCTCTCACCAACACCCAACCCTGTGCAAGATGCACTTTAAAAACTTGGTGCTGAGTGATGCATTCAGACAAGATTGAAGACACGACAAAGCCTTTGACTTTTACAGAGTTACACTGTGACAGAATGCAGGACAAAAAAAATATCCTACATTTTCCAGTGAGTCTGTGTTAAATCACCCCATGACACTGCAGGTATGCGGGAATGAAGGAAGCCCTGGGGCTTTTTTAAACATTTTAAAAGTCTTTATAGAGTTACTGAAGAGGGACAAGGTATATTAATGGATTGTCTTTGTGAAAAGACGATATGTGTAACGTATGTGTGTGTCAGACAGACAACTGTGTGCTCGGATGAAAAAAGGATTTTAAGATCACTGAAGTGCAGATGCTCCACATTAACTCTGGATACTCAAAGAAATCCAGCTCAATATGTGTCTTTCTGGCTGTAAAGACTATAGGCATGAACAATAATATATTAAATACATTCTATTAAATGATGTATAAAAGTCTTGTCACCTATCCATTTTGTAGAAAAAACAGCTCATAACCTAACTCTTAATTAATCCATTGGTTTTAGAAATGGCTCATATGAAAGCTAAAACCCTCCCAAATCATGTTCAATATACTAAAATAAATTTGCTTCACTGAAGAAAGATTGATCATTTAATGAACACAGAAAGGTCAGATTTTGGCAAGACAAAAGTTTTGTCGCCTACAGAGAGTAATGTGAAAATTGAACAAATAATTTACTTCAAAAACAAAAATATGCTGCATAACATCAGTGAATTAAGTAGTGGTGCTGTGAGATCAATATTTAATAACTTATTTTATTGATGAAGTCATCAAGAATAGCAAAGAAAGCAGTCTTGTCATGCCTCTAGTCATGCCTCCCAGAGTTCATCAAGATTCTTTGGTTCCGTCTTCCATGCTTCCTCTTTCATTCTACCCCAGACATGCTCAATAATGTTCATGTCTGGTGACTGGACTGGCCAGTCCTGGAGCACCTTGATCTTCTTGGCCTTGAAGAACTTTGACATAGAGATGGAAGTATGCGATGGAGCACCATCCTGCTGCAAAATTTGACCCCTTTTATGTTTGGGAATGTAAGAGGTAGCTAATACTTCTTGATATTTTAGGCTATTGATATTGCCTTCCACCCTACAAATCTCTCGCACACCCCTTTACTGGATGTAACCCCAGACCATCATTTTTCCACCACCAAACTTAACTGTTTTCTGGGTGAATCTCGGATCCATGCGGGCTCCAGTAGGTCTCCTCCAATATTTGCGGCGGCTGTCATGTAATTCAACCAAAGACTCATCTGAGAAATCCACCTTCTGCCACTTTTCCAGCGTCCATCCTTTTAGCAGGCTGTGGACCTTGGCAAATGCCACACGCTTCTTTAATTGTCTTTTGTTTAGTGCTGGTTTTAGGGCACTGATTCGACCATGGAGGCCATTTCGAGACAGAATTCTACAAACTGTTCTGGTTGACACGGGGACTTGAGGTGACCAGGCCTGGTGGAGCTCAGCTGCATTGGAAAAGGGGCTGGCCTTGGATTTTTGAGCCAACAAACGGTCCTCCCGAGCAGTTGTCTTGCGGGTTCTGCCAGACCTGGGCTTGTCAAAAACATTGTATTTGACACTGAGACACATTGAAGGTGTCAGCCACCTCAGTAGTGGATCTGGTCTTCAGCCTCTTGATAATCAACACTTTGGTCTCAGGGTGAATCTTAGGCATGTTGGCTGAGGTCAAGTTGCAGTTGATGTGAAGGTCTGGTGTGATGGGGTTCTTTTTATACACACCCACTAATTGATTGATCAATTATTGATAACAGGTGAGGCTGTAATCTAGCATTGGGTGCATCATATGACAAGGCGACAAGACTTTTCTCTTTGCAAAAACTGACTTAGTGGGCTTTACCAAGCTGTGAACGTTAGAATGCTTTTCAGCTGTTTCATTTGGCACCATAACATTACTTCAAAAGCTGTTGGGATTGAAATTAGTAATTTCTTGTAAAAAAACATTGATTAGACATATATTTGAGGGGCACTTAAGGTCAACTTGTACCCAGACGTCAGGCACTGTAACTTCAGATACTTTGTTACCCTAACCCACTTTCCAAGAGTTGCTGTGTTTGCACAGTTGTCTTACATGCTGTTGTTGTTCTTATCTTACATTATTTTCACAACACACTGCCCGAAAAATCTGTGAGATACTCTAAACCAAGTTTCAGGGTCTTGCTCTCCCTCCTTTAATTATTGTGAAACACGGACAATAAAGCAGGTGATGGCAGACCGCACAAGGAGAAACAAAGTACCTCTGATGGGACACCAAGCTGATTTAACTTAATAAGCAGTAAAGGACTAGTCTTACTTCTCCACAAGTTCAGTCTTTCTATCTATTGACATACGGGGAAAAAAATTTGGAAATGTATTTAGTCTCAAAAGTAAGAGGAAGTAGAGGAAAAGAATGATCAAGTGGGTAGATGATAAATGATTAGTCAGAGGAAAAGTTTACAAAACTAGTCTCAAGTTTGTTCCTCAGACTGGAAAATATTAGGATACATTATTCGGAACCTTCGCCAGGTTTGTTTGAGTTAATTACTGGTTTATGCCAAAGGTAAAAACACTTCCCACTCTCTCTTTCAAAAAATAACTAACAGCTAAAAGAAAAGTATATCTCTTTTCTTGTGTAACCCACAAAAGCCCTACAGCATTATGCTTTTAAAGGCCTTTAAGTAATTAGTTTCATGAGGAATGATCCACCACCATTTCAAAGAGTGTTGCTTTTGAGAAGAAGAAAAGAAATATTAACAAAAAATAGCTTCTTGTTTAGAAGCGTTATTACAGCAAAACACATGAAGTAAGAAAAGGAGGACCCAAACGCAGGTTGCAAAAATGAAAAAGAGTCTCTAATGAAAGAAACTAGCAAAAAAAATACCTTCACATGGAAGGTGCAGAAATATGGAGAAAATGAACAGGAAGTACATGCAAGCAAGAAAAACATAAAAGTTTCAAGAAAAATGTCCAAACAAACAGTGTCTGGATAAATCCAGGGGTTGTGACAGAACAATCCATTTGAGTATTTGCTTTGCTCTAAGTTGTTATTTTGAAATCAAAAATGTGCTTCTTTAGTCAATATTTCAAAACGGTGGAGCCTGAGAGAAAGAACTATAGGAATCTGAACAAAGTTACTGAAATAAACAAATTATCCAACCAAGACATTGGGGAGCACTGAGACTAAATAAAACTAGGGAGGCATGGATAATCAGACAATCAGACTGAGTAATAAGACACATGTGAAAGTCATTACAGCGGGACAGACACAAAGCAAAACTCAAGAAGGTAAAAACTTCAAAATAAGTAAAACACAAAATAAGAAACAGAAAACCAGACAAAGGACATTAAAAAGTCCAAAGACAACTGTCCAAAGAAAGGGTTCCTGGAAAAATCCAGGGGCTGAATTCCAGACGGCCCTCAAAAGTTTTAACCCAGAGACGGGTAGGCAGAGGTGGGTTAGGAGGAGGGCAAAGGGCCAAGATCAGGCCAAGGAAGGTGGAGGGTGTGCAGGCCCATGGGGAAGTTCAAGGAGACGCCTGGGTGGCAAGGCAGCGAGACAAGGGTCAGGCCGACAGTGAGGGCGGAACCCCTCTGGAGGCTCACGGACAGTCTCCAACTGAAGGTCAGGGGCATGAAGAGCTGGAGTCAGCCAGATCACACCCACTGAGGAGCTGGAGCCGGCTGGACTATCGCCACCAACTGAAGACGAGGGGAAAGAGTTGGTGCCAGTGAATCCAAAGAACTGGGCAGCAGCGAGCCCGGAGAGCTGTGGCTGGTAAAAAGTCCTTGATTGAATTGTGAGATGGTGTCTGTAAACCTGATGGCAGAAGGCGCACTGCCTCTGTCCTCCCTTAACTCCATCCTGCACTCACGGGGAAGATGAGTGCCAAGTTCCCATACTGTCAAAAAAAAATCAGCTGAGTCCAGTTTGTTTGGTTCTGTCTGTCACAAAGTAAAGGAAGGAGGACCCAAATGCAGATAACGGTCTTTAATAAAACAAACTAACAAAAAGGCTAAAAGACAAAAAGAAAAGTTGCAGTTTTGAGATAAAAAAAACAAAACTGTGGACAGTCTCTTATTCTTCTTTAGTCAGCGTTTCAAACGGCAGAACCTGACAATAAATGTCTCTGGCAGGGGTGAAAGTAGGCCGGTGCAGTCCTGTACCGTGTACCACCAAAGGATTTACTGGCGGTACACATTACAAGAAAGAGAGGAGAGAGCAGCTGCCTCATGTATAAATGGTGTGTACCGCACATATAAAAATGAATGTGGTGTGAAAATATGTGGAGCTCACTGCAAACTCTGGTGTGTTGCTGTCAGGTGCTGACACCTCAATAAAAAGCACTGAAACTAAACCACAATGTTTCAAGAATAATATTTTCTCACTGAAGCTACAGCGACATGCAGCCTGTGAAAAACAATAATTATGTCTCTGATACGCCATAAAGTTTTTATCCTTTGATCAGAGAGATTGTGGAGAACGAAAATGGTCCCCCGCGCGACACAAACACAAACACACAACAACCGTCCCTCTAAATCGCCACTGTGATGGTCTGTGCACGCTGCCATCCTGTAACTCTTACTCTGACCTTAATAACAAGTTAGAACGGACTGAAATGATTTTACTCTGGACAGTTTTCTGCGTGACACGGTGATCAAAACTCATTATTTTAAGATGTAAGAAGTCAAAAATGAATCTCTTTATGTAACTCAACTAACTCCAGTGTTCACCTTTAAACTGCAGTTCAGCTGCTCGTGTAAAAATCAATCATGTTGACAGAGCTAAGGCTCATTGTGACCCGGGAATGAAATTGAATCTGCTGCAAGACCGCTACATGTCCTTGTTGCATAAATTTTATCCTGGACGTCTCCAGAATTTGTCCTGCAGTCACTGTTGTTTAAAATCCTGACCAAATTGTGCTATTTTATCCTTTCCTAAATAGGATAAAACGTTACAGATCCCTATGGTGAGGCTGGGTATTTGCAGAGGTATAGACAAGGATATAGATAAGCAAGGAACAAATAGATGTCAAGTCAAGTGAACATGTCAAGTTAAACACTAGATTAAAAAAAAAGAAGAAACATTTAAGATAGACAGTGTGAACTCATCAGAAGATTTACAGTTTAGACATGTACCTGCAAGTACGCAGGTTTAGTTGTTCATGTTAGCCGCTATACAGATGGACGAACATATGTTGGGAAATGAGATTGTGAATGTCACTCTGTTCCCATAAAACCTAAAGTGCCCCTGGGAAAGGTATTTAAACCCACTCTTCTTCTCAGAAACGACTGCCTCGGCTGACTTGACTAACATTGTGGCACAGTCTGTGGTTTTCATGTCATCATATAAGGTGTTGCTCAGTAGCTCAGTATGTAACACAATTGTCTACATTAATCAACACAAATGACAAAGAGAGTGTCCCTTTGGATTAAGAACCAGTAAAGGTTGTGGATTATTTTTGAATGTTTCTTCCAGAGCCCTAAATGCACCTTGTTTTGACGCCACTGTAAAGTAAGCGGAACCTTTTACTTCTACACTTCAACTGTACAGTACAAATATTTTCATTAGGCAAAAGAAAGATGGATTGCTCAAAATTTAAGTCGGTAAAATGATGTTGGCGAATTTATTTGTGTCCGGATTTGTACTGGCGTAGGTTGTGTATGCAAATGAGTGTAATAACTTTTGGTTGTCCTTAGGACAAGTGAGGCTGGCTTAAGCAGCAAACGTGGAAATAATGTGTTAGAAAATAATTCAAGTAAAGAAAATGAATCTGCCACTTTGAATCAGTCAAATGATATGACTATGATGTTAAATTCTGAGGGGGGAACCTCAATAATCCACAACAATGAAGTGAAACTAGTGTCTATATTTGTTCCCCCCCCCCGACATATCTTACCAAAGAATGTTATAATTTGTCATACGATGATAAATCACAGCACAGGTGGGTAGATGCAGTACACTGATCGATGATACTGTATGGGACAGAGGACTGAAATTGTAGGAAATAAAGAGAAATGCACTTTAAGACAAAAAGGGACTTTGTGTGTGTGTTGGGGGGGGTTGATGGGGGCTTTTGCAGAGGCAAACACAGTCATACAGTGAACTTCTTGCTTTTCTCTTTTTCTCTGCCTCATTGCTTTCCCTCCTACAGTCATCTTATCTGCGTCTCTCTCTCCCTCTCTCTCTCTCTCTCTCTCTTTTGCCGTGCCTGTCCCTTGCCTCCTGGGAGGCTTCCGGCTGTGCTCACTCTTTCTCCCCCAGCTGAACATGAACAGAGAAGTCCTGCTGGTAAAAATGTTACACCTTCCCACCACTTTATCTTACTCATTTAATTCTTTCCTGTCATTTTTCACCCGCCTCTCCTCCCAGTGCCATATTTGATGAAAGGTATTTTTCGTGTGTACTTCTCTTCATTTCACTCTCTTTAACACGGTCCTGTTGTCTCCCCACACATTTAAAAAAAGATAGGTTAGGTTATCAACTTAAAACCATATTAAAACCTGCTAATACAGTGGAACACTTTCATCTATGGCAAATTAAATTGGCTTTTCCCAATTCCTATTTGACAAGCATGAAAAACAATCAATTTGTGCACTTAAAGAATGGAAATGTTTGCCAAAAGATCGCACACCTGCTCCTGTTTTTGTGTCTTGTTTTCATACAGTATAGTCATTTAATGACAGAAACATGTATCTAATTCATCACACTTTACATCAGACTGTTTCAGGAACAGGAAAACAACTGAATACATACCGTAGCTACAATATACTTTTTGGCCCGTATAATGATGCTGCTGATGATGATGATGATGAGGCTGATCCCAATACTTAATTTAAGCTTCATTTTGCTAAAATAACAATTGAACAATTGATGTATATGGCATAATGAATTGGCAGTTGATCAATTAGAGCTAACGTGGATGAACAACACTTAACTTGAATGTTTACAGTATGTGTATATCATTTCAGAGTTGATGTGATTTGAAATCTTTGTCAATCTTAGTCATGAGCCTTGTACTGTATTACGAGTGGTATGACTAAATAGTATGACTTGCACTGTGTATAAACGCACTAATGTTGTTTTCATCATCATCATCATTGTCCTCCGCTTATCCGGGGCCGGGTCGCGAAGGCAGCAGTTTCAGCAAGGGACCCCAAACTAAAACAACTAATGTTGTTTTAGCATCATATTTATTTTCCAATTTCATTAAAAAGATCTACATCATAGGGTTGGACAGGACTCATAAATTGGATAAACCATCTTGGAACTTGCAAGACAATCTTTTATTCTGAATAAACTTCTCAGTGACATGAAAATCAATAAAAAAAAACACCCTCTTATCAAAAGTTACAGTTGAAACAAAGCTCAGTAGGGATCAAGAGGCAAATCCCAATCTCTTGTAATAAACTTCTGTGATTTATACACTGTTATAACCCCAGGGTTGAGCCTGTCTGTGTTTTTCTCTCTTTATGCGCATGTGTGTGTGTGTGTGCATGATTAACTGACTTTAGATAAGTCCTGGGAGCTGATTGGTCCTGCACAGATGGTTCCGGTACAAGAGGCCAGACTTCCCCAGTAACAATGGACTTTTCTTGAACCACTCACAGTCAGACGACCAGCAGATGTCTTTATTGTTTTTTTTTTGTTTTTTTTTTAATGAGCCTTTAAAATGGTTTGTTTATTTTGTTGATAGTGATTTCTTGGGAGGAAAAAGAAATTCCTTTATTCATGTTGCTCCCAGGTTTTCCCGCAGGCCTGGACATAACAACACAACCACCCACACTGACCACCTACCAGCCTGTACAACTTCATTCTAGCACATCGCCCACTAGACAAAAAAAAAAAGTACATACATATATATATATATATATATATACATATATATATATATATATATATATATATATATATATATACAAATATAGTTTGGCAAAACAAATTAGTAGGACATGGGTTGATTTCTACCATAGGAACCAGGGTTGATATGTGCACAAGACAGACACTCAGTGTAAAAGCCTGAACAAAACACAGTGTTGAAAGCTGGAGGCTTAGCCAGACTGTAGAAATAAAATCATTTTGCAGTGTCTGAAACTATGTACCTCACACTTGTTATTTTGAGTGCACAGGTGTGTTGACACTGACAAGTATGCCAAAATGCAGCATACTAATACCCAGAAGGTGCACTCAAAACTGCCAAAAAGTTGACTGTAAAATGACGGAAAGTTCTCCACCTCAAAGGTCACCATCGTGACTGCATCATGACAAACATTGCCACAGTTGCTATCTCTAGGTACTGTGTGCACAGTGGGTGTGTTTGATTTGGGACAACACAGGTGACATCAACAACATTACAAGAAGTACAGTGGTTTCTTTTTTAGCACTGAGCCCCCTTTCTTTGTGCTTTGAGATGCACTGTCCTTGCAACCAATCTTGGCACAAAAAGTCACAGTGTATATTTGACTGAATCTTACCTCAGCTGGGTGGTAATTATTATCTTTTGCCCAGATTGGGATGCTGGGATAATCAAGAAAGAAGACATCTGATTTCAGATGTCTTCTTTCTGCCACCAGCTACGTTATTAAGACATCACACTGTCTTCACTAAATGTATGACACTCATCAAGAAATGTCAACATCTGGGAAAAAAGTCCTGCATCAATAAAAACACACACGAGCACCCAGACATCCAGATACATTATGGATTGTTCCCATAACTGTGCTCACTTTCTCTCTCACACACACTTTCTCTCTCTCTCAGTTCTCAATGATTTCCCTGTGTGCCTAATCAATAAGAGCAGAACAGAACGGGGTAAGGCTGATTGTCCTTGTTGTACCAATAAAAAGGTCAGTATTAGATAAATCCAAGAAAATCCAATCTCAGGACAGCAAACTGTAGGTGAGGCTGTAGTGCAAATGTGGTTCTGGTTCACCTGATTAGTAATGTCTTCAGGGTTTCACTAAAAAGTTGCCAATACAGTGAATAAATTGTGGCTTTATGTCGGAATTTCTACTTTTCTACTCAGGATTCCTCTAAGGATGACACAGCATGTGTGATCAGTGCTGAGAGCATGAAGAGAATGTAGAGAAGGAGAGCAACAACAAAATATGTAAAAATTGTAAAACTTGAAATCAGTCACTGTCAGATTAGCACTGTAGCACAATAGCAGGCATTGTTCAAAACCACCATGCAAGTGAATTGCTGTTTATTTTGAAGGGAACACTTGTGTGGAGAGCAGATTTTCCCAAAGGCCCAGTTCAAAGAGAATGGGGCCTTTTCTAAAATTTAATGATTTCCAATTACTGTGACACAACTCCCAACTTAATCAAAAAAAAAAAAAAACAGATAGGGGCATACTCACTTCTGAGTTTTCTAAAGCTAATTAGGTGGTGCTCTTTGCAATCCTACACCACACTCCTCCATTTGGCTGCTCACGTGAAAACCAAATCAACTCAGTTCTATCAAACCTCCAAAATAAGCGTGGGAAGTGGATCTAGTTCAGTTCACATTGTTGTTTCAACTCAGTGTTTGAGGATTTTAACCCTAATGAAAAGTGTGCCTCTAGAATGTTAAGGGTAATGTGACTGTGGGTGCATTCACACCAGCCCTTCTCAATCACACAATAGTTCATTTGCTCCGAAAGTCTGGTTTGTTAGGGGAGGTGTGAATGCGCAACTGAACTCTGACGCACACCAAAGAAGCAAAGAAGCGGACTACAACGCATGGTATTGTGGGTAAACACAATCAAAACATATGTGCGTGTAGAACGATAGCCGGGAGAAAAGGCTGAGCCCATTGTTGCAGCTTAAACCTAAACACAAAACCCAAGATCAATCCATGTTTTGCTCTTATGTGGCGGAAACAGAAGTTGCCCTGCATTAACCAATAGATGAGTGAGTCTTGTTCATTGTTTGTCTCGTCTTTGTTACTCCAGTTATTGTCCACTGGAAAAGTTTTACTTCTTTTCATATGAAACAATTTATAAAATCAATAATAATAGGAAATATAAAAATATACTGTTTCCTTTCATAATTGAGGCAGCTGATGGTGTGGGAAAACATTAAGGCCACAGGGTGAGTCACTTTCACATTCTCTACTTCATGGACTTGAAAAGGTTTACAGCGTGTGATGGGGTTCAATTGAAAGTATCTGTAGGACACAGGATTAAGAAATATTAATACTCTTGTCATTTGGGGACCTTCTACATAGAAACAAGGAAAGCAACTTATTTAATGCATTGGATGCAGAGGGGAAAGTTTGATTAATCAAGAAAAATAAGAGCGCAATTCTCTTTACACTTAGAAGCTTTTACTGGGATGGAGAGATAAATGTCAGAATGAGAAATAATGTTTAAGCAGACTATATTTATATATATATATATATATATATATGAACTGAATCAATACCACATGTTTGAGAAAAACCTAATATAATGTATTCTTATACAGGTACAGTCTTTTTTAAATGTGGCTTCACATCTGCCAAACTGACTGTCCTAAGCCCACTTTTTAAATTGTTAACCTAAAGTAACGTAACCTTTCTCTATGAAAGCCTTTCCCATGCTCCCGAATCTGACAGGGCTCTATAGCCATATCTATTCTGAGATAGATACATGGAAATAGATCCAGGGATAGAGGAAGGGGCACGGAACAAATCCCTCTCTGATGCCCTTGTCTGTGTTAGGGCTGAAACTCTCTAGGGAGCCTCCTCGTGACCCCAGGACTTGGACAGGAGAAGGCAGAGCAGAGGGAGGGATGAGAGGATGAAAGAGTGGATGGAATTGGAGATATTGACTTGGCAGCATATTGTTTCTCTCTGCTGTGGCGCTGAGTATCAAGTGAAGTCAGAGACCTGAGGTAACCCATTGTTTGCTAGCATCAGTGAGGTGGTGGTGCTACTGTGGGAGAGTGCTTTAACGTTTTGGTCGGTTAATTGTCGATAGATTTTCTTGGTCAGTATAGCAGTTTGTGATGGTGTTTGCAGTGGTGGTGCCGCTTTGAGGTACAAACACAGGTACACATTTGAGGTATTCTGTGGATAAAATAATATAATAATCCCTTTTTTGTATTGCCTTGGTGGCTATTGTATCACAAAACCAAAGACTCCTTTGTAGTCTACAGCACTTAGTGATATTCTATCATTTGATATTTCTTCTGCTTTCTTTTTGGTGGTTCCCTATTTCTTTAGGTTTTTCTTAGAGCTTTTGCTTCTACTGAGGCCAGACTATGGGATGCTCTGCCTTATTAGATCTGCTGCCAGTTTTAAAAGGCAACTGAAGACTCACTTGTTTCGTATAGCTTTTGGGTAAATTGTGCTCTTTTTACTGTGTATCTTTTTATTCATCTTATTCAGCTTTCTATTCCTTTTATTTAATTTGCAGTCTTGTGTTTATTTAACACAATGTTTTTTTGTGATGCACTTTGTGATTTTATCTGTGAAATGCACTATAGAAATACAATGACTTACTTACTTACTTAAGTCTGTCTAACTGCCTGAATCACTGTCACTCTAACTTCCCAGCCACTCATTCCTCTTTACCTCAGTCTCTGTCGACACCTTTGGCAACTTGCTGTCAGTATTTATTGAGGGATTTCAGGACCCATGTCACTCACACAGACAAGCAGTAATTGTATTTTTTTAACACCAGCACATTCACAATGTCTAACCGTGTCTTGTGCTTATTTCAAGTGACATACGTATATTCTATCCTCTTTCCCTAACATCCACCCTAACAACAAGCAAACAACAGCAGTCACAAACACAGGTGGACAATTTTGTCACCAAAGTCAGATTTTGTACTGTAGGTAAATAATGAAACTTAACCCAAAGGCCAACCAACAGCTCAGCCGACCAGTCAACCAACATCATGAGTATGTCTCATTAAAAAAAAGGCAAAGATAAAGGAAAAAATGACCAAGATCTCAAATACGTGGAAGAGAAAAAAGGAATCAACGTTTGTTCTTTGAGATATAGAAACTATCAAGATTAAGGACATTATGTTTGAGTCACAAATACAGTGGAGCGAAATGCATGTCACACAAACAGCCAACAATGAAAGGTTAATCAGTGTCTTACAGACAACAGGGAACATGCTTGACATTTTGATTTCATCATTTCAACATTTGATTTGTTTTTGATTTGGGAATAATGCACCAGCCGTACAAAGACACTTTTGCCCTTGATTGCCATCACATAGAAACCGAGTGTTGCTTTGACAGAAGCCACAGCATGGAAAGAGGCAGATTTCTTCCATGTTTTTAAAAAGGCTGCTGTGCAGGTACAAAAGGAGTTTATTTTTTTTTTTTTTCAAATAAGCAGATGCAGCAAGTTTTCAAATCTACACCAAGATTTGATGCTGTCCTTTCACCTTGAAGCCAAGTGCCCTTTACTTTGGTTTGCTAGATAACATAACAAATAGTAGCCCTCAAAAGAAAAACACTATTACATTATAAATGTCTGTTAAAGTGTATCCTTGCAAGTGGGAACATTTATTATATGCCTACGGCTGAATTTGCATTGTTTTTGTAGTAAAAGAGCAGCCTCTGCTGCATATTGTTTTAATAATGGAAATCTGTTTTATTATAACAGTAAACTGCACCAGCTATACATCCTAAACATTTATAAACTCCTCCAGGAGACATGCATTAACTTTTGTATCGATAATTGATCATTTTTCAGTTTGTTTGTTGTTGACGGTTGCCTATCTATTGTCAGTCCTTGTTTCTTTTGTCGTGCAATGTAGACACTGTCGTGACGGCCTCTGTACGACGTGGAACTGTGCAACTTAATGGAGATGCAGCATCTTTTCCAAATTGGCTGGTTTCTGTCTGCGTCCCTGCCACTTCCTGTACTCTTTTAAGGAAGATTAATGAAAACAAGGCTTGCAATGATCAAACCGAAGACTTTGAAGCTGCATGGCACAGTGTCCTGAAGCGTTCTCTGTAAAGCCACTGAGCATTTCGTTTAGATGCTTCTACTATAGCCCAGGTGTGGGACTGATGACATGCTTTTCCTTCCGAGCATCTACTATTCATGATAATGATTAAAACATGAAGGTTTAACCTCTGCTAAGTTTGTTGTTGTTGTTCTGCCTTCTATTGTTACATCGCTGCTAATGTATGATGGCCTGACTCTTCTGAATATCCGGGATTGTGTGGAGAAGGCACCGGTACATGGCTTTGGCGGACAGTCGAAGACACTGCCACCTCATCTATGGCGTCCCGCCACGCATACACCACAGGAGACGCGGTTCTACACTGATTCAGTCATGCACAGGGAATATAAACTGCAGATATAAATGCCTATGTTTGTTTATGTTGGGTCAACGTATTTCCAAAAGGCTGACATGCAGCACATAGGGTCGTTTTTAAGCATCTTAACCTATGTTTTGCAGTATAAATTCAGTTTTCAACATTTAGTGAAGCCACATTACATTCAGATCACTATGTGCAACCGTTATCTGCAGAAATTATGAGGCCACCAAGGCTTTCTTGGAATCCCTTGACCTGTACTTTATCATGCAAAGTGTGTGCGATCTATCTTTCTTGTTTTCCTCCGTTCTTCTAGCCCCTTTCCTCTGTATGACTGTAAGATAGATCATTAGTTTTAAATGGATTTCAATCCACTCATTACATGTCCCATTTACCTTCACTGCATAACGCTCTACTTTTCATAATGAGACAGAAGAGATCGGCGGGGGTGGGAGTTTAAAGCAGGAAAAGAGGAAGGATAAATCTAAGGGAAGACATCAGAGAAGGACAATAATGGAAGAAAAAAAGTGAATAAGGAAAAGAGCAGAAAACATGCTTTCTTTTTGGTGACATTATCTATAGTGTATAGTAGAATATCTATATACATATATAATTCAACTCCATTTACGACTGAAGAAAACATTATTATCATAACTACTCTTCGGTCTCTTTCTTTCTCTATCACTGAACAGTCATATATACGGTGTTAGCTTATTATATCCAGACTTATGCATGGCCCTTTTTGTTGACAGTCTTCTACATGATGGCGGTAATGATGACAAGTTCAATTTAAGTTAAACTGATCCATTAAGTGCTTTTTAGCAGCTATTATTTGTTTTATGTCACTCCACAATGGCGTTCATGACACAGAATCTGTTTAAATTGATGGAAATTAAAAGCAGCCCTAATAACATGCTGCACTGATAATTGTACCAGTCACACGAGTGCTTCCTTTTTTCACCGCCAAACTTTGTCACAGGTTTCTTTTCCTTACTTATTTGCACTGACCTCTTCACTGCTGCCTTGTTGTTCTGTATCTTTCTGTCCTCTTCCGACCCTATTCCACCTGCTATCGCTGAGGTATTTATTTATTTTCTTCAAGCAATCCTCTCATCTATTTTTGATCCATCAGCATGTGTGGGGTCCTGTTTCATCGACAACGAATTTGGTGTTGCTCTCACTATTCTCTCGCCTCTCTCTGTTGATCCATCTAATACCTTTGTATCAAGTCATTTCAATTTCCCCTTGTCCCTGAACCATATTTTATGTCTGACTTTTTCTTTAAAGGTTATTGCCTGGAAAGAAGACATAGGGAGGCAGAACTAAAGGACACATTTTATCTATGATTTGGCTATCCCAAGATATGAGTCCTTGTCTAAGTTTTCATATACACTACATACACAACATGGGGGAACTTATTTTGGGTAGCATGACTGCTAAAAGAAAGACACAAATTGAGAGATCTTATAATAGATAAACCTCTGAATTCTTCACTTGTATAAAAGGAAATGAGCTGTTGCCATTTTGCACATCCTGAACATGTACATAGAGTGTATCCCATTATCGGCTGCTAATACGACTCAACTCCCTGCGGGAGTCCAGTTCCAGATTAAATCTATTCTAGCTAACTACCACTGCCTGCTTCCACACTGAGCCCTTCTGTCACCTCTGTTGCCCTTTTCTTCTATGTTTTGTTTGCCCTCCTCTATATCTTCGCCCGTACTCCTTTCTCCTTTATCTTGTTTTCTTCTTCTTTCTGTTCATGTTTTTCCTCCGTAGCGTAAGGCCAGCGTAATGGCTATATTATGCTTTTATAATTACATAAAATGAACTCCCCACTTAAAATAAGATTTAGCACAGCTAATCTACTCTACATTACACCCTGCATTACATGTGCATGTTTTAGTAAGTCTCTGCTTGGTAACAACGTGACCCCAGCACACAGTCGCCTGAAGGGATTTTGTTCCCTCTGTCAGGCCTGTCAGACTGCCAATCACCAGCACATGTCTTTCTGCAGAGAGCTGATTACAAGTCGCAAGCACACTGTACCACAGGGCTGACTGAGCTATCGACCACATTTTTAGTTTTACATAACAACACGTTTTACCCTAATTAGTATAAAATAAGTATATTTTTTATCACCCACGACGGTAATTGAGACACGAAACGTGGCCCATTGGTTGAATTTCTTGAAGGACATTGAGCTAGTCCAATGTAAGCTCTCAGCCCTCCTCACCCCCGAACACCATGTGGGCATATATCCTCTGGTATGTCATGTGCCTCCGCATATCGTATGAATAATCATATTGGGCCGCCATGGCCAAAAACGTCAGTCCAGCCCTGAATACAAACATGTATTTGTGACTTCCCCCTAATCACACGAAAGAATATATTAAAAATGAGGTGAACCATTGTATGCCAGAATGCTTGCCTGACACACGTTCACATGCAAACTTGGAAAATGATATAGGAGACACTTACTTTAGGTCCTGGAAGGGCTCTGCCCTTACATGTGACGTCTCTACAGAATGGCTGAACACGACACCTTCATTCCCTGGAGAGAGGGTGGGAGCGGATGAAAGAAAGAAGGTGCGTTAAATCGCAGTTTGTGTGGAAATCTGCACAATATTGTGTCATGCTTCTGTTTTTTAGAGCTGCGGGGGACTCTTAAAATGCATAATGATTGGAGCTTTCTTGTATGTATGTACACACACACACATAGATATGAATAAATGACAAATACTTAATACTGCACGTCTCAACTGGCCCTCAGTGCATGAGCTGAATGGATGAGTTGATATTTTGCATTCTTTCAGCTGTTCAACTGCCGTTCTCACACCTCCATCACCAGTAAATGACAGCAACAGTCCCCTCTAGACCTCCTCCCCTTTAACTCCATCCTCTGCTCACTCATTCCTCCAGAGTGCTTCTAACAGAAAAATCCAACCAATTACCCAAGATGGGGTTATATATGTGAGTGTGCAGTTGTGTATGTTCTATTTGTGTGTAGTTCAACTTGGATGCTGAATTTGTGAGTTTGTGTAAATGCACATTTGGTGAATTTATTTCAACAACACCACACACACACACAGCTCACTCATCTCATAGCAAACAATGTGCAAATGATAGAGTGAGAAAAGTAGTTACCACAAAAGGTCAATGTTTCTATCTGTTTTCCTTCTAAATACCTCTTTCTTTTTTTTTCCATTTAAAAAAAAGAAGAACTAACTTCATCCACAGCCGGCTGACATGATCTTGTTTCGCTGCACTCATTAAAAACACGCTGTCTCCAAGCTTATAATGTGAATATGTGCCCGTGTCTTAAAGCAGTCACAGACTCAACAGAAATAAGTCCACTCCTTGCCTTCTGCTGTGTCTTTCTGACATTTATTAAAAAGCTTGCTCCTGGACACAGGGTAAATATAAATAATAAAAAATAAATATTAGCCTAACAAACAGCTTACATGAGTCATGTTGTCTACAGCGTACTGTATGTTGGACTGCTGGTGTACCTGTAACATACCTGTAACTCTGAGTTTCTCAGTACCGATGCTTATCTCCTCTTCATCTGCCGAGAACAGAACTCGCTCTCCATCTGTACTTCTCACCTCAAACCTCTGACACTGAGCCTCAACCATGTCTGAGCCTGGGAGAGAGAGAGAGGAGATATTGGGTTAAAATTGCAGAAGAGATAGAAGATAGCAGAAGATAACGCGTGACATGTACCATCTGGTGAATGTTTTCATTGGGAAAAAAAGGTCTTTACGGAACCATTAGTGCATGACAGTTTAGCCCTAATGACTACTGAGGGATTTCAACTCTCAACCCCACTAACTCCAGGATTTGTCTGTACAGTTCATGTTGTCTCAGTCTGGAGAGATTTTGGGAGTTGTTTCCATGAGCAGAGTCTGGCAGCAAAACTCCTGTGATGTGTCATCATCAAAACAAAACAGTTGTGTAGAAAAATCAAGCTGTCCTCCAACTTTTCTTGTACTTTCTACTGAACAAACAGTCAACGTTTGACAGTGTTGTTGTTGACAGTGTATTGTTTCTGGAAAGGGAAGCTGCTGTTCAAATGTCATTTATTTTAAGTTTGTTTCTTCCTTTAGGATTCGATGATGGAGGCAACGTCAACATTGTGCCAGACAAGGAAATGCCCACAAATCAATTCCTCACAAATTCTAAACAATATTACATTGTTTCTGTTCATTTAGACTAAACAGAGGCAGGTTTATAACAACAACAATCACTAATGTTACACACTGCAGCTCTAAGTTTTGTTAGATCAAGTGAAAATATCCAAAGATGGAAAGTGTGTTTGGGTAGGTGGCATGCACACAGTGTGCCTACATTGTCACAAGAGTGATGAATTGTAAAGTAAATGACTACCTGGTAGTTGGACCCTAAAGCTAAATGGTGAACACTTTCAATAAATAATCAATGATCAATTTACACATTGTGAACGATCTTAAGATTGCATGTTCCAAAAAGAAAATATCAAACAGCACTTGAGACTTGAGCGAGAAGAAGGGGAAATATTATTCACATCTGACGCACATTCTTCTCTGGCCATTGTCCTATCCTTCCCACAACTTTTGGAGCAAATTGGTTCAATTATTTTTGAATTAGTCATGCTGAAAAATAAACTGCCATGGGTAAAAAATGGAACATCTGTATTGACAGACACAAGGAAGAACAGTGACGAAAAAATGACCATCAAAGGAGAGAAGAAATATATCAAGGTAAGTAACAAACATGCTGTGGTGTTCACTTAGCAGCTAGCTAACTGGATGGTGTGGTGTTAGAAGAGAGTTAATTGAAGACTCAATGTTCATGTTTTTTAAGCAAACAGTATGATATTAAAACTTTTGACTGCTGTCTTTAATAACTACATAACAACTTTAATTTTAAAATTTTGCAATACTTAAGAACAAACATTTTTGAATATTTAGTACTTCCACTTATGTGTGGTGAGTAAAAGAACACTTCAACTTCTACTGAAGTCACTTTTTGAGTACTTGTACTTTTAACTCAAGTCTTGGTCTCTAGTAGTTTACATCTTACATCTCTGTAACCTGTGACATAAAATGGACAATGTTTCAGAGCTCCTCCTCGACGTCTTAAAGCAGGCTTTCACAGGAGCTTGGGTCCTAGTCAGAGGAGCCACGCCCCCCTTTGCTGCCCTGTAATGCAAACGTAAACGTATAGACTTGCACAGTATTGTCAATAGTTGTTTCCAATGGCCTTTCAAGAAAAGACCGGCAGTGTGGTTTTGAGGACAGGTAAATCAACTGACAAACTTGCTAAATTAACCACTGTGGTCACGGTGGCAGTTTGCTTGTTGTTAATCGATGTTCCTTTTATTTTGTGATCCGGATAGTGATTCTAACCCTGTGGTGAGGCAAAACACGAGTCTCTACGTGTCTCTCCTCCTGTCCTCTTCCTTCATTGTCAATTAGTGTCTCAAGTGTCAATTATTAACCCACACCACCTTGTCAGTCAAAAGCAACCTTTGTTAGCAGCCATCAACTTTGGAATAAACTCTTTTTCTCATCTATTTTGGGCTTTCTCCTGCCTATGAAGCCTTTGACGCCTCCTCAGACTGTGTCTGTGTGTGTGGAGGGGAGACAGTTAATGGTGATGTGTTATAGGATATTTGCTGTCAGTGTCATCTAGCTGGTTCCCTTTAGCTGTTCAGCTCTTGTCCCATAACACAGCTCATAGTGCAGCTTTCCAGGTCAGCACATTTCCAGACATTTGTGTGTATTATTCACAGACAATGTTCTCCTTTTCTTCTCAGCAGGGGTTCATAAAATAATCTGAAACAGCAGGAAATCTGTGGCCATGTTGGTCAGAATTTGGAAAAGTTTGACACTATTTGGACATGGTGCAGTGAATCTTTAGCATGAGACGGGGTTATACAAGACAAAGAAATTTGTCTGGAATAAAGTGTAATGCCGTGACATTACAGTTTATAATAAAAAGTGCATTTACAGATCAGTGTCAGGCTGCCATAAAAATAACCATAAGAGGGCAGGATCCAAAATTGACTTAAGGACTTACTGGGCAAATGTGCAAATATTTCTTTCACAGCCAACATAATAAATTTAATTTTAATGGTACAGTATGTTATTGAGAAAACAAGGTTATGGTGTTTAATGCTAAAAACTATTCAGCAAATCTATTCCTAGATCAGCTGCAATCCAGAGATGGATGACAAATGACTCATTTCTCAACTCCTAACTCGCCTCCACACAGCAGCCTCTGAAAACTCCAACACCGCCTAACCTCCATTTCTCACACAACATGGTGGGGTAAGTGCACAAGGTACAAACTCTTAGCATAGTGTTTTATTATATGATTATTTTGGATCAAACATTTACTTTACTCGTACAGTGGGTAGGCCCCTGAGACTTACTCACATAATGGAAAAACCTACATGCATTTGGTACTTGGTGAATGTTAATTTCAGGCCCTGCATACAGGTATGAAATATCATGTTAAAATGGTCTTTAGCTACAATATGACTCCATATTCCCTTCACAGGAGTGTTATGAAATGCCATTGGATGGTTATAATGGCTGTAACAAAAATGAAAAGGAACCTAGGAGGAAAAATATATGGTGAAATTCACAGTGTGTAAGCGCTAACACCAGCAGTCACAACAGGAGGCAGAATGGCCAGAAGTTATTTGTTTCACATGATTGCTTCAACAAAATGACTGCCAGCTTTACTTTATGAAAATAAGCAGTGATGCAGTGTCACAATGGGAAATTAAACAGTAGATGTGTGCACCCCTTTTTTCCTATTCTGTTGTAAAAACTTTGAGTTCTGGTCTAATTGATGTGTCAGTAATGCTTTACAATGCAAAGTATAAGAATGGCTCATTATGGCTGTCATCATTTCTGACTTTTTTCCACAATGAAGAGAATGAAGCATGCATGTAAAACATTTAACATTTTTGGTTGATTAGTCTAAATATATCAGTCTAATTGCTCCTTGTCACCTTGAGAACAATCTGCAGTTATAGCTAATATTACTGCTTTGTAAATTAACTACTTTTGGTCAATTAGTTTGCTTCCACAAAAATATCTCCCAATGTAATTCTGCTGTCAACAATAACACCAGGAGTCCTTGTTAGGCAGACTCAATATTAATTGATGCACTGATTTTTGAATAATCACTTGCTGACAGGATCTCGTCGGCTGCCACACGAGTCTACCTTAGCAGGATCCTTCAATAATAATAAAACCATTATCAATAGACCATATCACTAAGGACATGTAGGACATGCAGGACAAAAGAACCGTCAGACAAGAAGTCTTGTGTTATGAGAATGAAATCTGATCTGCACTTTTGACATTTGACATGAACTTAATTTCTTCCCTGCAGATACTGCATCACCTGTGTAGCACCAAGACAAAGCAAGGAGCTAAAGCAGACAGACAAAGTGGAGCATTTAGCTGCTTAAGGGCCACATAGGATGAGATGGAGACTAAGAGTGATTCACATACATAAGTTTGATTCGTTTAAATTGAAACTCAGCGCAGACCACACAAGTGGAATGAGACCAACCGAAAAGAGACAGAAAGCAAACAGACTAACGTTAATATTTAACATTAGTTGTTTAGGACGTCACATAAAGCCTGACTGTGGGTTTTTTACTGTGGGGGTGTAGTGAATACTTGTATCATGATGCAGACATGGAGGATTCTGCCTCGACAACAATTATGTGACAACACATAAATGACTAATCAAAGAAATGTTCGTTTCATTTCATATTGCATTAACTGCCTCTATTAACTGATTCAAAAGTAGTAACATATATGTATATACATCCCGTTGTGTTGCATCCTTAAATATATATATATATATTTAAAGATGAATACATATATATATATATATTTAAGGATGCAACGTAACGGGATTGGTGAAATTGAATCAAACTAAATTGTTGACGTGATAATCACGAGACCAGTGAGGATGCACATTACTTGCATTTTACAAAGAACAACCAGGCAGTCAAAAACAGTTAAAATTTCATTTTGTTCCACTTATATCCTCAGTATACTTTGGCAATTCATTAAGTTCAATAAAATCCTTCTGTATGGCCAGTTTGTCATCGTTCATATACGCAATGATTGATTTGCAGCCTAATGCTACTGGTAATACTTGAAATGAGTCATTTACTCCTGAACTCTGAATGCACTGGCAGAGAACAACTATACCCACGAAGCATGACCTGCTATCAGTCATATCTGTTTAAATGTGATGTGATGTGACATGCAGGACACACACAAATAAACCACTTAACCAGATAAAAGGGAACTAAATACTCGGATCTCAGTTCATCAGTAAATAATTACTGTAACTATTGTGACTGACTGCTGGTTTAAATTTTGAAAAACCATAAAAACAGTAAAGAGGGACGTCAACCTACCTGCAATGCTTAACTTTTCATTATACCCTCATCATGATGGGAATTTAGATGATACACAAGGACAAATAAATTCCTATCGCTCTCTCAATGGAACATTAAAGTCCATTTTGATGCAACTGAAGAAAATACTTTTAATTCACATGTCCAACTTTGTTGTTTAACACTAATCGCTCTCCACGAGTGCAGCCCACTGACGGTCACATCGATTCCTTTAATCACAACTTTCAATTAATTCTGTCTCTTTGAGTTCCTCTCTTCCTGAATCATGACAATATAACTAATTCATCACACTTTTAAAGTACTTCAGTGGAATTCAGAGCTCTCCAATTCTCTCTCGCTCTCTCTGTATTGTGTAATTAGCTACTAGATGATAGCTAATACTAAAATGGTGCTCGTGTAACTTTTATTACTACTGCACATTAAGGCACCAAGGCCATAATAAAGTTATATGGGTTTGCAATCTTGGATTTTTAATTCATGGCTTCAAATTGATGCTTCTAGCAATGACGGGATATGATGCAAAAAGACAGAGGCATAAGTACATAGAGGAGAAGTTCGGCAAAGTAAACACTGCATGCATGGTTGGGTTTCTCAAACAGGTCAGGGTGAATTTTCAATTAAAAGCAGCTCTTTGTGATTCAGCATCTCCACAATGTTCTCTTCCTCACTATCCTTCTCTCACTGTCCCAGAGATACGAGATCACAGGAGTGTGTGACGTTCATGAAAATAGGGCAGTATTAACACAAAGAAAAAACAAAAAACTTACTCTTGGCTCTCTTGGCTATGTGGAAAAAGTTAAAACAGATTTTGTCTCCTTTTAATCACTATACTTTTCCGCGGGTCAAAATTCTGGCAATATGTTAAATGCTGCATTAATGCTTTTAAGCAAGATGCAAGGTTATAACTCAGAATTTAGCGTCCTTGTGCTGGTGAAATGTGTATTTTCTGACTGCTTTTAGTGCTTGGCTGGGTCTGGCCTATGGTTAAATCACTTTTCATCTTTTATGAATTGGAATGAAGTCGGGTGTCTTTGGTTGGGCCTATTACAATATATACAATAGGCTACATTTTAGTGTAAGAGGGACTGAAGGCCTCCTCTACAGGAGCCTCTGTAAAATGTACTCTTTATAAGTGTGGAACTTTGTCCTTCACTCTACCATGAGACAGTGTAGCTGAAAAGCTGGCCTTTCACCAACTTTGTGCAACATTTGCATTTGTGAAGCATGAGTGTTACATATGTTTGTCAAAGTCAAGTGTTTTCAATTCACATTTAGACATAGACAGATATTTTCATGTCAGCAAAAGTTAGTTTTGCTTTCTTAGTGTCTCTGCAAACAAAAATGAAGACAGAGGATTAGGTAGTTTTTAAATGATGTGTACATATGAAGTACATGCTTCCTTTTGAAAGCAAAATATGTGTATGTATGAGTATTATTGGCCATTTTCATTGTGTGCGGAGCTACAGCATCCAGAGATACAACAGCAATGCCTTTGGCGTATTTACCCAAACATTCAAAACAATGGGCCCATGTTTCAAAGAGCTGGGGTGCCCCTGAGCAAGGCAAGTGCTGCCCACTGCTCCCACACCCAGCTTGTTTGTGTGTTCACTACTGGTGTGTAATAATAAAATCCAGAGGTCACATTCAGTATCACTAATTGGTGTGTATGCAAAAATAACTAATAGCAAGCTGCCAACACCTCTTGACCTTAAAAAAACAGCATGTTGCCTAACATGAAATCTGCCAAATCAGGCAAACAAATCTATTTCTTTCCTTAAAAGAACTTTGAAAATAACATTTTTGAAAGAAGTTTCAGTCAAACATGAACAGCTTTCAAATTTTCCCTGCGCTTACATTGGTTTAAAGTCTACACCCCAGCTACACTTCAGCGATGAGCAAGCATAGCGCAGGCAGGCACGCACAAAGCAGTCATATGACCACAAACCTGCTTTCTTATTCATGAAGGTAAATATTTGTGTGTTTACTGACAACCATGCAAATGTAGAAGAATGGATCAGAGAGCTCTGTGATGTACAGCAAACCAAGAATGGACCGCTATCTTTTTCTAATCTTTTCCTTCTAGAATGTTTAAACTTGTACTCAACATGTACACATGCAAATTGTGTCTTTTTATTTTATATTTATAATTTTAAAATGTATTCACAATAGAAAATCCCTTTCTCAGGTGATTTCACTCATCAAACTTGCTGATTTGTTATTCAAACGTGGCACAGCTAATCAGTGGATTAAGATGGGCATTCTGTTGAGCGAGTCTGGCTGATATGCTTGTCAGTTCCCCTCCTGTCTACAATGTCAAATTTAATGAATATTCAATATTCAAAATTCACTCGGCACATTTGTGTGTTCTACAAGGATGTTCCTGAGGGAAGATGTGTGCCAATCAGCTTATGCAACACAGAGCACATGTGTGAAACAATATTTGTCTGTCTTTATTTTAGAAAACAATATTCTTTTATTTCTACTGAGCAAATAATGTGGCACATTTGGTTCAATGTTGAAAAGTGAGGGGTGAGAAGAAGTTAGTATTTTATTTGAACTAATCTGATTTGAAAGATGCAGCTAAGGTCAAAATGTAACTATAATAACTGTAGTTACACAATAAGTATCTAATCCAAAATAAAAACTATGTCCATGACATAAAACAGCTTTACATAAGGAACAGTGCTGACCTGCTATGTACAGTACTTATTGTAAGATGAACTCTTTGTCTTTCTCCAAGACTTCATTTATACATCAGAGATAAATTGATGCGGTTCCCTCAAAGTGTGTTTTTTTCTATTTATCTCTAATCTGATTAAATGTTACTGCTATTCAGCTATTTCTCTCAATGACCCTGTAAAAGTGCAGACGGTGTATGCTTTTTATTACTTTTAACCTCCCTTTTCTTTGAGAAATGACTCCATCATTTCGAGATATCGGAAGACATTTCCATATGATGTAGGGCTGGGTTATTCAACGTCAGAAGTGGGTGGGCCAAAAAGGAAAATAGCTGGTGTTTTGTGGGCCACACAGAACATTTGTCAAAAAAATAATAATAATAGTAAAAATAATTAGGCTAAACATAAAGGTACAGACATTCAAGCCTTTTGTTTTGACTGACATGACATCACTTGACTGTGTTGGAATAACGCTTATAGTACCTGGAGGTTTCGGGATGCAAGGGCGTAGGTTTGTGTATGGACGATGGGGGACATGTCCCCACTAGTATTTGGAGAAAGCCAGACTGTCTCTCCCAATATTAGAGACAGGACAATGTGTATGTGTGCGGTGATGCAGTGAGAGGAGAGTGACGGTGAGCAAGTGGATTTTTTTTTACGAGCATCAGTGAACACATCACAGCCGAGCACAACTATCACTGCGAGTCACAGAGCAGACGAGAGAGAGAGAGAGAGAGACAGAGAGAGAGAGAGAGACAGCATGTGCATGTGATGTGCTGTTCTGACACAGCCTGGACGCTCCTCCACTGCTTGAACAGGCCTGAGTAGAGCTTGTTTTTTGGCAAAAATGAGATAAACAATCAAAGTTTGCCTTGAAATCAGTCTGCAAAAATCATTGTAATCTGAAGGGTGAGCAGCACGAGACAGTGACTGTCACAGATGGGCACAGCTGAGATCGTGGTCAGTCTGCAGCTTTAAAGATTTGGAACACTCAACTATTTACACTAGGTTCTAGTGGAGCAAACACACAGCAGCAAATGCGGCCAGCGCTGCTAACAAACAGTGAAGCAGTTTACGGAGCAGACAGTGCCGTTAGCAGGCAATTAAACAAAAAGAACAAGCATAAACACGCAACAACAACTTGTACTCAAACAAACGTGTGAAAAGGAACAGAACTACTCTCATCTGCCCAGAAACTATACACCTCTCACTTCTTGGGTGGCTATAGGGAGTGAGATGAGCGTGTCCTGCGTTGATGGGCTTTTACAGTATGCGTAGGATAAGAGCAGCTGATCCCTCTGTGTTGTGGCGAGGGAAGCAGCTCGGAGTCGACTTAAAGGTGTAGAAGACTCTGTCCCTTCTTGTCTTCTGCAGGTAAAGGGTGGAAAACACTGGTGGTGCAGTAAGGTTCAGCAGAGGACTGAAGAACTGTGGATGGCTGAACATACTAAGTCTCTAATTCGACCAGCGAGGGTGAGACTGGCAAGGCTGACGTACGATACAGCACCTCCAATACCCACGGGCAAGGCGGCAAGGCACTGGTAAGTGAGGCTAGTATTTATCGCTCTCAGACAGTGAGGCAGGACATTAGATTGAAGCAGCCAATGAGAGAAGATGATTTGCTCTCCCAGATTTCACACAGAGGTGTAAAAACATCTATCTATCTATCTATCTATCTATCTATCTATCTATCTATCAGTATTAATTATTGGCTCAAGCACTCCCGAAATATTTGCAAAAACTCTGATATAGTGCATCTCTAATATAATAATTGTTAAAACCGAGCCCCAAATAAATGAAGATACACATTCACCACTAAAAAGAGCAGAATGACCCCTACGGTAACTCCCGTCTGAACCTCAGCCATTCAACAAACTCAACATGGTGCAGGATCACTTGAGTGGGATCAAATGTGAACAGCTGTAACTTTTAAAAAACAAGAACTGCACCGCACTGCTGAAGGAGCGACGGGATAAAAGAGAGGGCGAAAGCTGTAAATAGAGGAAGCAACTTTATTATTTTGTCCCTCTGAAAGTAAACAACACTGGACACGACCGTGAAGCTACAGCAGCAACACAGGGGTCATCGCATCATGTTCAAGAGCGAGGCCTTCTGTTTTTACTGCAGCACTCCTTCAACCTCTTCAAGGTGTTTATCAGACAAAGACAATTGAAAAATTAAAAGTGCGTGAAGCGGGGTTGTGGGGAAAGAAAGTGCATTGCAAAGTACTTTCGTCAATTCAAGTTTGGATTTGTCGCAAGTGGTGGAGTGAGATTTATGCACCGCGGGTAGAGTTGATTAGAGTCATTAATATAGTAAGGAAAGAGAGAAAGAGACAGAAGGAGAGATAAATTAGTCGGCCGCCATTTGTCACCTATATTAATCAGTCTGATCTCAGGAGTGTGCGCAAAATGAATAAGACATGGCATGTAAGGCTGTGTCTACACATACTGTATATCTCTATGATACAGCAACAGTGTCAGCATTCCGACAAGTAATTAATGAGGGCCTATACTTGCAGCAAAAGAAGGAAACTTCTACCAATAAATTCAAACTTTCCTCATTGTCGCACTGAAAATTAGGATCAGCTGACGAATTTTCTTTTTCAAGATACAGAAAAAAAACTGAACTGTAATTCACTGGTGTTTGCAGTGTTCCAACATTTACTACATTCAAGAGCACACGCGGTGCACCGCTGTCAAATGAAATTTGATGTGCAACATTACTGAGCGCCATCCAGGAGAAAAGATGGAATCAAGCGGCGAGATCAGAACGCCATCGAGCCTGGTTAACAGTGAAGCATGACGCCTGTAAACAAACCTGACTGTCAACCTTGACTGTCGGGTTTGCATGCTCAATGATGTGTATTATGACATGTCAATTATGGGGCACTGCAGCTCCCAATGTGATAAAGATCACCGCGTCGCGAGAGGGAAGCACGTTCATGCCCACTCTCCTTATTAGTATGACTCTCAAAGCGCTAGGCATTCACTTCAGTCCTGTAACAAGTCGCGATACTATATGACGTGACTGAGAAACAAGATTAAACAAGGAAAAGAAATCTCCCTCCATTCACATGCAAAGCAGACAACTGGGAGTTGTTTCCATAACTGAAAAAAAGGAAAATAACTCATAGCCTAAAGTACATCTGCTCGTTTCCAGCGACTTACATGTCTCTCTTTGTTAATAACAGTCACAACAAATATGAGCTGCAGGAGATAATAACCTGGCATTTGTGAGCTTTAACTGCAACATTTCATTAACTGATCTTTTATATTTGCAATGAAGGCCGAGTGCTCGCGGCACTCGCTTTTCGGAAGTGCGGTGAGTGCTCACATAAAATGTGTTGTGTTCGTAGTTTAAACATTTCTCCTTCATGAACTATTTGAATGATTTGTTTATTTTTTTTTACTTTTTTAATTGTTGATTGAAGGCAAATCAATTGTGAGACTTTAGTGGCATCTAGAAGAGCTACTGTGAGAGAGGAGGAGACAGAGAGATAAAGGCATGAGTCAAACGGGTGCAGAATTATTTGCCTGGAATGTAAAGTGAGCAGCTGTAAGTTTAAACCTTTAAAGAGATAAGTGTTGCGCTGCTGAATGGAGTGACAGGGAAAAAACAGAGAGAGAAAAAACGCAACTTAATTGTTTTTGGCCGTCTGAAGGTAAACAACTCGCAGCATATATTTGATGCAACAGCGGGCAGAGAGCGTCACCACATCATTTGAGTTCTTTCTATGAAAGAGAGGCCTTCTTCTTCACCGCAGCACTCCTTCAACCTCTTGTTCAGACACACAAAAATGAGGACAAACGAAAGACAATAGGAAGTGGATGGGTGGGGTTTTTGGGGTGGTGTGTAAAAAAGAAGGAACTGCATTGCAAACAGTTTTTCTTTTTCTAGAAGTCAACTCTGCACCACAAAATTTCAATATGCCCTTCATATTCTTATTACTTATGAGTGTTTTTTGAAATATCTCCTTGATATTTCTTTTCTAATAGTCTACTATCACCATATTCTGTGTTTATCTGTTGTCCTTGGTGAGCGTGTTTGACGTCTATCACTTTTTCAGGACATTATAAATTCTTGTTTTGGCTCTGCACAATTGTGCAATATTGATTTCCCTTCTTTCTTTTCCTTACAGGTGTAAAAAGCCCAATGCTAAAAATAAGATCAGACATCCAGAACTACTTCTGTTGATACGGTAAATCAAAAAATCCAACCCCTGGGCAACCTGTCAGTCGCATTGTATTGTTTTTAATCATATAATCCAAGTGGGTTCACACAAAATGTGCTATGACGTAAGCAGTGGCGATTGCTCTAAGACAGCAAGGAGAGCTCAGCTTCCTCTAAAATGTCGTCAAATATGTACTCTTTAAATGTAAATATGTAAATGCACTAAACGTGCGCTAGAACGCAATTATAACGTGTCAATAATTTGTTCAGAAATGGTGGATCGTCTTACATGATTTTCATATTATATTTTCATCATAGCAGCATTAACTAGTGGAAACGCAACTTAACCGTGCCGAGTTGAGGCGAGTCGAGCTAGTGGAAACGCGCCATATGGGACGGCACAGAATACTTCCAGGCCCAGCTTCACTTCCAGGGAACGGACGCTGGGCTTCCGCATGATGATTGGAGGAACTGTCTGAAAGGCGGAACCAGTTTTTGATTGACAGCGTTGCAGAAACATACACCACAGCAGAGTCCTGTGTGGATATTCTTTTGTAAACACTGTATATACACTGTGTAGAAAAACACTATTATAGCATTTCAGTTGTACATAATTATAGCGTTTCCTTGTCCTAGTTGTTCGTTTGCAGAATTTATATAAGAATTCATGTGTAAATAACTAACTGAAATGTGCTTCCCCTGTTTCAAAGACCAGCAACCGGCACCGGTGCGAAACTGTTTAACATATAAATAACAGGAAATAATTATTATATTTGACACTCTCTCTTGATTGAAACTCTTCCTGGATAAAATCATCATACCTAATATGTAAAACACAACACGTGACAGAAGTGCCCAAGGGGCTGTAATAGTTTTTGAAATTGAATTCAAGTCTTGTTGGAAGCTTGGTCATTCTAACTTTTTTTATTGAAAATGCACAAAGTTACGTTTGCTTTCCCGACGTGCCCAACGGAATACAAAGTCACTGTTCTGACCTTGTAGCAGATGTTTTGGCCATGAGGGTCTCTGCATTATTCATGTCCAATGTACAAAATAGTCTTATAAAAAAATGGTTTTGTGTGTGTTTTAAAAATCAAGTTTGCCATTAGGACTGTTATATGTGTTCACATTTGGGAGAGGTATGACCACAAACTTTTGTGACCTGCCATTTTTAAGTTATGGAAAAAAAACTAGTTAATGCACAATGTCGACCTTACTGCCTGAAGATTACATTGTTTTAATTTGAGTTATTTCACCCGCAGTTATATACAGTATATACTTTTTTAAAAACTAAACACTTATATTACAAATAGAGGGCATTTTCCAGGGCAGTAGAACTCACTTCAGTGTATAAACTGTAAAATAATACTGTAGCATTTGCAGGGCTTACACTCTCAATAAAAAGTGGCCAGTGGAATGGTGCTGCTGTAGACATAATGAAATCAAGTATATGGACGCAATAAAACATCATGTCACTGTTTGTTGTTTGATAAACTTAAAGAGCATTACAGGTAAAACGGAGCTACTGTATAAAAGAAAATGTCTCAACTTTTTTTTTTTTACAGGTTGCACGCCACACCTTTGCATCATTGAACACCACCTGTAAAAAACAAATGTAAGTACTCCCATGCTTGAAGTAGAACGTATTTGCCATTTTATTATGATATCAAACCACCAGCAATTTCATATGGACCACTGCATCTATTTCTTAGGGCAACACATGAACACATGATGATGAATAATATTTGCCATCTTGCAGCCAAAGCAGCATGCAGACAATTAGCCTTTGTCCAATTAAAGAGCAATCATAAAGATAAATGACAACAATGGCAGTCAATCCGTGCCTTTATTGAGTCATCCACGGCCCCTTAAGTGTATTCCAGTTTGTTAATGCTCAGCTCTATGTATTTTTAATTGCGACATTAAAACCACTGATTTGATCATGGAGCAGCAACATAAAAAATAAAAAGGAAGACGTGCTGTCTGAACTTTGCTGATTGGATGAATGGGAGACACAAAGAATCCGACTCTTTAGTATTTGTGTTTTTCACAAAGATCTCACAATGGCTGCTCAAATGTGATCACTGCAAACTGTGATTGTTATGTACATCATTTGTTTCTCAGAGGGGGATTTACAAAGATGTAAATTCATAATTGGACTGTGTGTAATGGAACAACTGAAAGTGCTCATTTTGTATACTAATCATAAACCCAAACCCCCACACACACACACGCCAATATTCAGCTGTTAAACTGCTTTGATGTCTCCATGTGTCTGAGAACGGGTGAATATATGATACAGTTCTTACATAGCTACAGCAACAAATCCACATTTCCATACATTAAGAGTCTTAACTGCTCCAAAATAAGAAAGAAGTTGACTTACTCTTCAGAAACTCACCATCTATTACTTCATGGCCTTTGCCTTTGAATATCCTATTGTTGCTGCTCTGATAATACATTTTGAACTATACCAGCTGATTGCCGGAGAAATGAAGTAAGCAAATTCTGATAAAACGGAACATAATTACAGTGGGAAGATAACGATAATGAAGTTATAAATGTAAGCTTAAGTTTGGGAAAAGGTGACAAGGTTAGAAGGGAATTCAGGGGGTTTAATAGGAGATGAGGTCTGTGCATGTTTAAAAAAAGCGGTAATGAAAGGTAAAAATGATGACAGGATAGAGAGAGGGCAAAGAGGGGAAAGGGCGAGGGGAGAGATAGAGCTGATGTGCGTGTTGAATGATAAGGAAATATTTGAGCACTGAAAGACACTTAAAGTTAGGAGGGTTGTTTTATAGCAGGTACTACAGTATATGTTGCTACAGATACTGTAGCAAAATTTTTTTTCCCCTACTCCCATAAAATCAGCACAGACACACGCGGATAATGAGCGTTACGAATACCTCCCTTACTTGGGGAGAAGCAGCATTCATTATCAGCACCATGCACTTAGAAAAATTGAAAAGTCAATAAGACAACAAGAACATAAACACACACTCAGACAGTCTGTAATGACTGTCAGCTCTGCCAAGACACAGACACACAGGTGAAAGGACGGGAAAGGAGAAATAAACAGTTAACAATAATTGAGATGGACAATTTAAGCAGCTGTCAATGTGTTGTGTTATTCTAAGTGCACATTTTTTTATTAAGGTTTATGTCATCTTTATAATAGTAACATGAGCAATTATTTTTATTTTTTTTTGCTGCTTTTACTGTAAGTGGACTAACTGCAGGTTAGTGACTAAATGTAAATGGGATTGCTTATAGTTTAACTTGCAGTAAAGAACAATTTCTAATAAGAATAACACAGGCTTCAAGCATAAGGTGGAAATATTACAGGCAAACACAACTTCACTCGAACTTGTGGTAAATTGTTTTGCTGTTGAAGAACACACATGAATCTATACATCATTTTTTTTTTATTTATTTCATTTCATTTATTTATTTATTTTTTATCAATTTCCCTCAAAAATTGGAACTAAACGATAATCCCTCTGCCTGTTTTTAGTGTATGCTGCTCAGACACAAACTGCACCGCCTCTAATGATCATCACCAAGGTGGGAAGGAGGGTATAGCCTGAAAACTCCAAGTTCACTCATCATCTTTATGGTGGGCCATTCAGAAGACAAAGATGGCAGGTTCTCCCTCAAATTAACGAGCTGACAGCAATGGAAAAGGACAGGGAGGAAGAGATGGGCTGGAGGGACGGAAGGAACAGAGAGAGCGAGAGGGCAAGAGAGAAATAAAACTGAGATGAGCAGCTCAAGGCCAACACATGTATTCAGTCTGTCTCTCTCTCTCTCTCTCTCAAAAGATGGACCCTGACTGGGTCAAAAGGTGGGAGAGTGTAGGTGTGAATGTTTCTATATGTCATTTGAGACTTAACAGATCATGCCCTAAAAGATAATTACTTTATTACATTAGACAGCACAAAGATCAAAACTATACACCCTTTTTCTGGGAAACCTACTGCCATCTTTTTTTTATGAATGGCTAGGGTACAAATCAAGGTCAGGTTCTGATTATGAAAGTTCAAAAAGTACACCGCTACCTATGGCTGTTCAATATGATGACTAAATCATAATGACCTCACAAAAAAAACCGTTAAGTCACTAACATAACGTTGGTTTTACCGCACCATCTCCCTCTCTGCTCTCCGCTTTAATTCTGTGCAGCCTGAATTAGCGTCTATTTCAGCGTGTGATATGTAACGTGGCGTCAGTACAACGGTGTCTCAGTATTCAGTCAGCGTACAAGTCCAAGCGTTTGTGGCCATTTCACCTTTCCATACCACTGACCACAGTGCTCCTGTAGGTTTTGTACAAGCGCGCTCCTTGTCTGGCGAGTTTCAGTGATGAATATTAATAAGGCACTCACTGAGGTGGAACCTCGCCGCTGCCGATGTGGCAAGCATCTGGAGAGAGGTTATAACCGTCTTACTTTTGTGATTTCTGAATATCACTATGAGGAGACTGTGTGTGTGTGTGTTTGTGTGTTAAAAGTGCTGCTGTGTCAGCAAAGAGGTAACAGGAGGTGGCAGCAGGAGTAGATGAAGGGATTTCCAGAGACCAATATGCAGTAAGAAGTTCCCCCAGGGATATTCATTCTGTCCCGTTCCACCTTATCACCAAGCCTTTTAGGTCTTTGGTTTGCTTGTGTGTGGAACAAAGTGCTTATTGATGGAACTACTTAGTTGGCATACTTCTCTGTATGTGGGGAATCTTTTCCCAAAGTTGTAACTGTTTTGCAGCGTGTGACGTGACGGAAAGCAAGGGGTTTCGTGTAACATAAGCATGTGACAGCAGAGCTGCACAATGTTAGGAAAAACATGCATTGTGATAAACAAACTAATAATTAAGGGTACGTGTGTTAATGCCTTGCTACTTTGGGTACACACCCAGAGGCTATGCGGACACTTCAAAAAGAAAATGACAGTACTGTGCAAAAGTTTTAAGCAACCTATTCGAATGTGATTAGTTTTACATGGGGAAGTGGAGTAATGTCATTTTACCACAGGACATCTGTAATATTAATGCCCCATATGCAGGGGATAAGAAATCTCAGTAAAACTACCACAATTGGGTGCGTTAAATCAGGGTAAATTGCCCCGTTTGTCCCAGGAGCCCTTTATTGGGCCACGTCCACCTCAGCCATTGCAGGCTCCAGCCTGGTCGACCAGAGCCATGCGGCGGGAGACCGCGAGACAAGGCACCACCGTCACCTTCTGACACCATGTGCACACTACGTTGCTTCTTCATATCACACTAGCGCAGACACACACCGACATAGCGCCTCCATGCTTGTAAATCCACAGAAAACTACTTGAGATGATGGAATATTTACACACATGTTTACTGCTGGTTAGCGCATGGATTTAGTATTACCTGGGGAAAATTTTCCAGACCTTTTAACACCAGGTAAATTTCGCCGTAATCTTTACTGACATCGTCCAGTAATGATTACTGACATGGCACTTTCGGACAGGACTAAATAATTACTTTACCCCACCTCCCCAGGTAAAACTAATTCCGTCCAAATAGGGCTTTAGGCCAGCATTAGAATTGCTGTTTAAGCAATGCCATAATAAACACAACAAACAGGTATTTAGTGTGACCTACCATGGCTCTCTGAAACCTGGAGTGGAACCCTGTTAATGTTATTGGTAAAACCTGTGTTTGTTCTACTATTTCACATTGAAAAAGATCTGCTGTGAAACAGGAGCCAGCTTTATTCAGACATACTGGATTTCTTCAACTCATTGACAGCTTGCTAATATATAAGACCAACTTTCAGTCACATCATTCCAACACAAATGCCAGTGATCACAGAATGTGCCAGACATGAAAATACCAAAGCTGTAGGTGCCCTGAGTCATTTGCACAGTGCTGTGTTATTAATGTAAACAAATCATTTAAATCCAATTTCAGTGGCCTTCATTGCAATTGGGTTTCAGTGGATACGGATGTAATGTAAAGGAAATATAAAATGAAAGAAAACAAATCTACCTTGGTATGTTCTTGGCCAAACACAATTAGCATAAGGAATAATCTACATTTATTAAATTGCAATGAGATTTTCTTTTTAGATATATTGTGAAGCATCAGAAAGGAAATCAAGTCATTTCTACACCAGTGTGCAGTCGCCTGTACATGGCTGTCCAAACCAAGTCTTTGTCCAACCGGACAAGTTAGGACACCCTGCATCAGCCTTACTAAGCTGGCTGCAGTGGGCGGTCTGGCCATCTCGTTTAAACACCAACTGATTCTGCTGACTCAAAGACAGGCAGGCAGACAGATACTCACTCGGATCCACATAAGCATTAAAGTGCTTTTTCTTCGTGAGGAAAGCTACTTTGGGGAGTTGTATCAGCAGGAGGTAAGCTGTCAGGGATTTCAAACCTTCAAAGTGTCAGGGATTGAAAAAACTTTAAGTGCATAGAAAAACACTAGAGGTGGCTGGCTGGCCTACAGGAGAATGCCTATAAGCTGCATACGCATCAAATGAGCAGAGTAGAACAGCCCTCTCTAAATATAGCATTTACGTCACCTGTCATGAAATCAATGCGGAAATGAATCTCTCTTCTAACATCCTGAATTCTGATGTCATCACCAACCACAAAACAAATCACATACAAAATATTTCTTCAGTTCTTAGAAAGAAATTATCTATGTTATCTGTACGGTGGTTTATCATTTATTAAAATGCTTAGCATAATTATTTACGGTCGCTTGATGATACAAAGCAATTCTCTATGTTGCACTATTTAATTGTGATTGTGTAGTGAAGACTATGATGGCATTTTCAAATTCTAGGCTTAGAAAAATATGAAATTTGAAGGAGTCCTTTCAAGGTGTTCCTAATATACCACAAGGACAAAAATGTGTTTGATGAGAATACAGTGACTTTGGCCTCTGGCCACTAAACCTGAGCAGCATTAGCATTAGTTTAAGCAGGTCATGGAGTCAAACTTAGCCAGTATGACATCAGCAGATCTTCATGCCAGCCATCATCAGCTGGCAGCTCAGGTATGACCTTATAATGACGGATTATTGAGTGGATTACTAAGTATTTAATGTAGTTCATACATGGTAGTCATATGCCCCAACTGTAATCAGGTGGCTGCAACCTATTAACCATGCTCCAATCACCGTCGCTCTCACATCAAGGTGGTAAATAACACTCCAGCCTCACTTGTTTGTTGCTACATCAATGCTGCTTCACAGTGTTGCTGCTGGCAAAGCTTTGTGACCACTACCCCAGCTGCTTGGGCTTACTCCTTTATTGGGGGTCTCTTGCAATTCACTCAATTTTTGGCTTAGCGTGCTGTTTGGCCAATCCAGGGAGCATCTGAAGAAAAGAGCCTTCAACATATTTCTGCATTTCCATTTGTGATCTTCTTCTTTCGGCTTCTCTCTTAGGGGTTGCCACTGTGGATCATCTGTCTTCATCGTGTCCTCTTCTATCACCACCAACTGTCCTCATTCACAACATCCATGGACCTTCTCTGTGGTCTTCCTCTTTTCCTCCTGGCTGGCAGCTCCATCTCCAACATCCTATGTCCGATATAACCACTATCCCTCCTCTACACGTGACCAAACCACCTCAACCTTGCCTCTCTTTCTTGACAGTGTCACGGTCTCACTACCATCTTGTCGACCTTCCCTTTCATTTTTGCTGCTTTCCTTTTGTCACACATCACCTTGACACTTGTCTCCACCCACTCCATTCTGCATGCACTTCAACTCTCTTTTGCACTGTTGCTTTGGATGGTTTACCCCAGGTATTTAAAGTCATCCACTTTCTCTACATCTGCTCCTGGCATCATCACCGTCCTGTCTGGTACTCTGTGTCGCTCCAACTAACCTTCATCTCTCTTCTCTCTAGTGCATACCTCTACCTCACCAGGCTCTCGTCCACATGTCCCCTACTCTCAGTACAGATTACAATATCATCTGCAAACAACATATTCCACAGAGGCTCCTGCTTGACCTCATCTGTCAACCTGTCCCTCACCATTGCAAACAAGAAGGGGCTCAGAGCCGATCCCTGATTTCAAAGCCACCTTGAACCCAACCATCACTCCAGCTGCACTGGAGTGGTGACCACTGTCCTCATACAACTCCTGCACCACCCTCAGATACTTCTCTGCCACTCTTGACTCCCTAACACAGTTCCTCTCTTGGTACCCAATCCAAAGCTTTCTCTAGATCCACAAAGACACAATGCAACTCCTTCAGGCCTTCTTTATACTTGAACATAATAGTAAGGTGTTTTATTTGATGTTACCCATAATATATAGTATTTTGTCTTCAGTACCAAGTAATTATCCTCACTCATGCTTCCCTCTGCAACTAGCAAGAACAGGGTGGTCAAACAGTCTGAGTAAAGACAATGGCTCTCTCTCTGAGACTATTTTTTTAAAGAATGACTAAGTAACCCACAGGCATACTAGAAATATGCTTTGCCTGCAATGGAAACCTTATTGCACATACACACATACAATATCTCCTATTCATGCTTGGGCACATGGGCAGTAAATATTTCCTGATCATTTGTCCAGTTGCAGTCAGTTATATTGCTTTGCTTCTGCCTGAATTCATACATCCATTCTACCTGCTCCTCTTTACAGACATACTGAATATCTGTTTTCATTATTGCATCTCACTGAGGTTGACAGCCTTGCCAAATTCTAAACTAAGTCATTTTTCCATGCTAGTATTGGACTGCTGGTCCAGTGTCATAAAGATTTGAAGGATATCTGATGTGTATGACTTATAAAATGACAACAAAGACGATGCAAGGACTTAGTAAAGAAGTCTTACTGACACAAAGTAACACTCTGAAAGCAGTAGGCTTTACGATTATTTATGCCATTTACAAGATCGTATCTGCTAAAATCTTATCCACTTGTTCTATTATTAAGTACTAACACATTAAGGAAAGTTATTTAGAACAAAAATGGTTAAACCCTGGTTATAGTGTGAAGATGGGGAGAAAAGCAAATATGATGGTAGAGAAGATTATGAATCTCTGCTAAATTAAAAATCATCTATTAAAGGTCTTTTCAGTATTATATGTGTCAAGGAAAAAAACATAACTTTTATTAAAATCAGATAGGAAAATTAAGAGATAAAAAAGGGTTTTGAAAGTGGTTGACTCTTTGGCTCTTTGGCCTCCTCTTGAAAAGTATGACATAAATGCAGTTTGCTGTATTACATTGCTCTGACTACGACACATTCTTCGTGTGATGTGTTATTCCATGAAAAGAAACTGGATTATGAAGGCAAATGACAGAAATATACAGTAAAAACTACCCAAATGTATTACAGTTACTTAAACACATACAAGTGCAAAGGGGTTTCTTTAAATGTTGAACACTATAGTTCAGGAAACCTTTCACACTCATCAGTTGGCATTTGCATTCAACAGTTGTGACGGTCCTTTGGACCATATTTGGTACTTTCATACAATTTGTTTTCCACCTGAAGGGTGGAGTTGATTAGAAACACCCGGGCCCAGTGTTCTCCATCCATCCTCCACATGAGGGTTGCTGGTCACTGGAGCCAATCCCAGCAGACACAGGTCTCTGAACAGGTCCATCACAGGGCTATCACATAAGCCCCTTTTCCACCTATGGAAAAGTGTATCTACTCAACATCACTGCACGGCTGCATGAAACTGCTGTGACTTCGTTTTACACGCCACACACACAAGCGAGTGACTAGTGACTTGTAGAGCAGTTGTTTTCAGTGTAACTGAATCATTAGAATTAGATAATTGAACATATTTGTTCAGTTCTTCCTCCATGACTGGAGCAGAGACTCTGACACAGTCACTACAGTTCAGCATTGTTGGGCTTGATTCTTGTGTTGGACGTCTCTTCCTCTGAGGGCACGCTGACCAATCAGTGGTCGCCTCAGTTTGTTTGGAACCTCGCCAGAGCAGGTACTAAAAAAATAACCTGGTACCAGGTAGTAGAAACGCAACTTAACCGTGCTGTGCCGAGGCTAGGCGAGCGGTGGAAACACGCCAATAGAAACAAACAACCCTTCAAACCAACGCTCTCATATTCACACCTAAGGGCAATTTATTGAGTGTTTAATTAACCGCTGTATGTTTTTTGACTGTGGGAGGAAACCAGAGAACCCGGAGAAAACCCACATACACACAGGGAGAACATGCAAACTCCAGGCAAACTGTGTTCCTGCTTTATTTTCCTGTTTGATATAAATGAAATTACCTTCTTTTCCACTGCACTGAAAGCTAAGTTCCCCTCCTTTATTTCTCAGGGCCTTGAGCCGAGTCGTGACACAGTACAGCAATAACTCAGTGAGACAATTATGGTGATAGATTAATATGTACGCCGGTGTAATTGTCATCGCAGATGAAAGAAATACCCATTTCCAGCTGTAATTGATCTGAAAGTAGACCGGGGTAACGTAGAGAGATAATTAAAGTAATTACATTAAATCAGATTTATTCATTAACAAGGCCTTGTCAAGTGGCCCTAATAAATTATTTTCATGAATACAAAAAAATGTTATAATTAAAATATAACAAAAACAGGTTGATGTTAAAAATAAGGTACCTAAAACAAATAATTGTTAATAATAACAATTCATAATTGGAAAGATTTCATACATATAGCGAATATCTTTGAAGACTTTGGTGTAAATTATTGTAACTAAATGGTGTATGTAAATCATTACGGGTAAGTCTTTGAGACTTACCCTGTAAGGATGTAAGTACAATGTGTACTTCATGTACTGGTGAATTGCTAAGGACAGTGGCAACAAAGGAGGATAAGTAAAAGATGGCTGCCAACATTTGTTCCTGCCTTGGAATTTAATATTTCATATGTATACATTATTAAAGACCTTGTACTGAACAGTTCCTAAGGGGAAGACAGGGTGAAAAGACAAAGCTTTGTTAAGTCACACTAAGATCATAGTATTATAGCAATAATGGAATTCAATGAACTAAGCTCAGGAAATCTTAGTACTATGACTGTCTGTATCATTATAGAAAACCTGCCAAAAGAACAAAAATAATCACTTGTCATGTGTGGGACACATAATCGTGTTCTCTAAAGTATTTATTCTATTGGACAATCAAATAAGACCTTTTGGCATTTTTGTTTGCTGTAGCAAAAACCCCAGTACCAATGACATGACATGTTTCAAACACACTTTAAAGTTAAAAACAAAGTATTTGGTTTGGGGCTTGTTCTGAGTGCTTGTCGGACCTGATTGGAATTCCCTCTGCTTAGCCGCCCCGTGTTTTTATTATGTCATAAGATATTTACCGACCTCCATTATGATTTGTGTCTCTGTAATAACACAGTAGTAGGTTTATAATGGCAATTGCTTTATAATGACTTAACTCTACGACTTTGAAAACACATGTTATGTCACTGTAGCATTATCCTTTATGTGTTATTTGGACGAGATTCCTGGTGTGATCAGTGCAGTCAGAAAAAGTCCAACCATAATACTAATGTTGACAATTGTGTGGCACTTGTTATAAAATTAGTCAGCACTAATCTTATAACAATACTTGGATTACTTTAACGTTTGTGTCTGTAGTGTATTGTGTGTGTGTGTGTGTGTGTGTGTGTGTCCATCTTACCCACGGTTAGTTGACCGGTCAGTTGTCCTTGATCATTTCTAGCATTGACTGTCACATTTCTGTCTGACTGAAGAATAAGTGGACTGTCCTAAAGGGAGGGAGAGGAAAGAGTCAGTCCATTGCCTACAAATGAAAACCAGCTTTTTTTTTGGCCAACTCTGACACAATTACACAAATGATTATTAACAAGCAATCTCCATGTGAATTTAATCAATAAATAAAACAGTTATAATAATTTAGGACAGCAGCGGATTTTTACCTCATGCTCTCAAAAACACATTCATGTATATTGATGCACCCTTTCAGTTTAAATATTCACACATGCCATTTGAATTAAAATCCTCTTCCCTGTAACACCTGCCGTCACCCCTCTGAGCACCAATCAGTACTGCATTAACCTGCATAACCAATAATGCCTTAGTCTGTATCAACCTTCACACTTGACTCCCTCTCTTCTGCCAGCCTGATATACTCTGCATCTAGTTTGCATAATCTATTCAGAATAGCATCCTGTCTCTGAGTGTTTGCTTGTTTTCCATTGTCTGTGTGAGCATGTCTGCAAAAAGGCAATTATCCTCAACCTAAACAAGTTTAAGGCGAAGTTGACCCTGACCTCTGCTCACACGATCACGGTCTGACTGATGCACACACATTTAACATGAACACAAACCCTGTGTCCAACCAGTCTTTTCCTTAGTTTCACGACATCCCCGTTAATCTTTCACTTTGCTGCATATAAAGTCACTCACATTTACATTCTTAACTAACTTTTTCTGTCTGTTCTCACCTCTTCTATTTTTAAACTTCTACACTCACGTCATTTTCTTTTTTCATTTCAGTTCCCTTCACTTGTCCCTCTCAATTTTTACTCTCTCTTTGAAATTGCTTATTTGTTTTGTCAGCGTGAAATGACTGTATGCTTACAGGTGACCCCATTTCTCTGCTGATTTACACAAATTTACATCGTGCAACGTTCCAATTTGTTTTCCAAGGAAAGAGAACTGTGTAAAAATGGATAATTTGTTCATCTGTTAAAAAAGTTGAAATCCTCCTCCACTCACAGTCTCCTTCTCTCACTCTTTTGGCTAGTTGTTGTGGCTGGATATTGGTTGTCTGCTTGTGTGAGTCAAAATCTGTCACACCTGTCCAGAGACTGGCGCGCAAAATGATCACAAACACAGGTCACTGCACAAGTTGGAGGAACAAATCGAAAAAACATTCACAAACACAATGCACACAGGGCTTGTTGTGTGTTCCTGCGTGTTTCAACATTTACGCCTCCACATTTACATAATATCCTCCACACGATAACAATAACACCGGAATACGTGCTCAGGTGCAAGTTCATGTGCATTTTTGCCTCAATGGACAGACATCCTTCACCCACCCAGAGAGTCGGGTAACAAATTTGCCAAACAACAAGTGAATGCCGCACAGAGTTTATTGAGTATTGCCTCCCTCATCTGTTTTTCGTAATGCTTGTATGCTGGATTAATTATTTTCAACGGGGCGTGTGATAGGCTTCACTATATTATCTTTCCACTCTGTTTAAGGCAACGGGCGCTTTGTAAAGCATGACAGATGTAATGTGCTTTGAATCATTCCAGCTCAATGGGCAGTGTGCATGAACACGCCTGATCCTATTCACTTCGAGCAGGACTCTGACATTTAGAAGAGTGACCAAAGATGGAAAGTCTTATTTGATTAAGCACCCATATGCAAATACATGGAAATTAGGGTGGGGGCAAATAATTGCTGCACATTAAACTGCTGCTAATGTCTATTTATGTAGCGGCTGATTGAAAATAAACAATCTGACTCATGAAGCTTCTCCAAACCATAAGGTAACAATGATGAGAAAAATGTTAATTGTATTCTAATATATGTAAAACCTGTTGTCTCTTAAAAGTATAGCTTCAACTTTTTTCATGTGCGGTTGCATGAGGTTGGGACTTTGCCATGCCCACCCTCTCAGCACTGACACAGGAAGGCCTGCTCTCACAACAGAGGACAACAGGGCCACGTTACCGAAGGCCCATGTAATAAAATCCAATCCTGCAAAGTCTGTAGATAAAATCCACACGCATGAGTTGTTGATCCACTACTACAGCCACTAGTAAGTTCAAATCTTGTGACTGGTGTTTGAACACCTTTGTCCAATTTTACTTACAGTGAGTGACACAAACTAACCAAACAGAGCAGCAGTCGACCACCAGCTCTTGTGTTCCCACAAGCTATAACACACATTTTCTTTTCTTCAACACAGATTGCAGTGCAGCAGGGACTATTCCGTTTCCAGCTGAAAAAGGCTGTCCAACAGGGAGAAAAAGCTGCCCTTGATTATTTTGGGTGAGCATTTGTGTTATGGCCAGTCTGTTTTTTTCTTGTGTCTTTGCTGGCGGCCATGTTTTCAGTGAGAGCGAGTCTCTGTGTCTCAGGCTGCTTCACCTCCTGGTGGTGCTGAGGCGGCACACGCGGCAAAGTCAGTGCTGAATATGCATCAGTCATACGTCATAATTCAAAACATCTGAGCGATCACTGGAACATATTGTCCTGACTTCATCATCATAAAAGAATTGAGGCAAAGGGTCTGTTCATCCAGACTCCAGTCTCATTGTTTCATAACTCTGTTAAGTCTGTTAAGAGTGCAATGAGTACAATGACCAAGCTCCCACCATGCATTTACCGTATTGCGTTAAAACCTATTTTTATGTGATGTGCTTTTAGAGTTACAGTGGAACGACTTTCTCAATGCAGAATGAATATATACTGTATATTTATTAATACATATATGTATATATATATATATATATATATATATATATATATATATATATATATATATATACATATGTCTAAGGTGCAATTGGTATTTGGATTTCAACACACTCTACAAGGAGTGTGTGGGCAGAGTGTAGACCAGATGCCTGGTTTATTGCTAGTTACATAGAAATTGACATATAATACTGATCTATTATAATATTATGATAACAGCTGCACTCTGATAGCGACTGCCAATAGATTTTTCTGTGGCACATTTACATAATCACTGCGTCACGACAATTACAGATGAATCCACCTCGGACCAGGCACCCGCCACACTCACACACAATAATTCTGTATAAGCAGGCTGGTTAAACAATGCAATATAAAGGGACCTTATTACGTAACACATTACTCCACTACGTAAGATGCATTAATGCATTATTGTAAAACTTTTTGTCTAAACTATTACAGTTATTTCATTAGAATTGGCAATCGAAATCTATGAATGTGTTTTTGTTATGTGTATTGTGTATTTTTTTTCCTGTTGAAGTTCTCCCGGAGTCACTTGTTTTCTTAACTGTTTTAACAGTTCTGTTTTAACAGTTCTAGCTAAAGTCTGTGGAACAGAATCCTGTTTATTCCATCTATAAATGACTGGTTAGAATCAGAATGACTTTTATGTGCACACACACAAACACACCACTAATGATCATGAATATGACCTCTGAATGTAATTGCATTTGCTGTACTGTATCTTGCTCAGGGACACCCCCACCTTTGACCTGTCCCAGGATTCAATTCCCTATCAAATGGACATGAATGTATGGATAATATTTATGTATTTTTTTCTAAGCTTTACCCTGTGCATCACTAATGCATAGAGTTCCTTCCCATCTGCCATACATCATTTGAGATATTTACATTCACATTAATTCTCTGTTTATCTCCCTCACCCAGTCTCTGCGTTGGCCCTCTGGGCATTTGTTTCCACTCTCACGCTCATAAATCTCTTCTCATCATGTGAAATATGCACACCGGCCCAAATAACAACACATAAACATCATGCACTCTCTTGTGAGCACAACGTACACACCACAGCACCATTAATCCGGTTAATAATTGAATTTTGCCTTGATTGGAATTACAGGCACAGGCCATCCAGCCTGAGGTAGTCAATGTAATTAGTTAGGTAATAGGCATCATCTTTGGAACAGTGGCTCATCAAAGCAGCGAAAACACAAGTACAGACGTATCCTATCAGCAAAGATGTCCGTTTGTCCTTCGACGCCGACCTCCGTGTCTTTGTGACTGTCAGCTGAAACAGGTCAGGACTCAAGGTAAAGAAATGATGTGATTGTTTATTTGTGTTCAGTCATCACAGTAGTAAAAGCTTTCACATCTCCACTCTGTCTCCAAGGGTTGGACTCACTAGCTTTATACAGTAAAAGTCTCAACAGCAGCATACTCAACCCTCATACAAGATACATTTGGTTGATTCATCTTTGCCATGAGCCTAATAACAGCTTCTAGCTCTCCTGACTGCATCCCTGTAATTGCCAATCTCACTTGAATACTATCTCTGTGCCTAAAAGGCTATGGTCATGTGGTTAACAAGAAATACTTTAAGTTGCCAATCTAATAAAAAGCTTTCAGCTCGCCTCCTCTTTCTGACTTGTCTCTGCAATGCTCAGTGATTGCACTTCAGTAATCAGCCATGGTAGGATTTATAATTATAGGTGGGTGTGACTACAAGCATAGATTATGGGTATTGTCATTTTAAGAAGATTATACAATAATCATAGTGTTACAGGACCTCTTAGGAACCTGCATGCAACCCAAATCAGACTCAACAGCAAATAGTCTGTTGTTTTCAGCTGTTGGCTTTGCAGTCAATGTAAACTGTCCTCTACAACTGTCGGGTTCTAGCTATGTTTACACAAGTAATCAGAATAAAAATATGTCATGTGAACATGTCAATCCGAAAGCTCTCATTTGATACAGCCCATTCTGAAACAAATGTCATTCCTGAACAAAAAATCATGCATACTCTTGAACGAAATATAAATGCGGAAAGTCGACATAATGAGTCGGTTAAACAGAAGGTGTTTTGAACAACAACAGTGAGTGGGGAAAGAGTTAAGGAGTGGGGAGCTATATAAAAAGGGTTGTCTCAACTCAAAAGTTCTTTAATCAGTCAGGACAAGTAGATAGCAGAGTAATAGAATACCAATCAAACTGTGAGGAAAAGTCTGCTGTATCCTCCCATTACTCTTTCCACTTTAAGTCAGCTAATTAAGGGTTCTTAAATTAGTGATGTGATTGTTGGTGTGCAGTGCTAATTTGTTGTTTATGGTCCCCATGGTCGTATAACAACAGGAAATAAATCAGAGTCCTGATCTTAGTCTCAGGGCACTTGAATTTAATATGTTCAACTGTCCTTATGTGCATTCAGGGGCTTTATGATCTATTTAGCATATTATCAATGTCCTGCACAAGCCTTGTGTCAACACTTTTAAGATCAGTATAATCCATTAAATCTCAAAGTGACAGCTGAGATGAGCCTGAGCCAGTCAAGCTATGTCAGATCAGTGTGTGTGTGTGTGTGTGTGCATTCTTGTAACCACTTAAGGACCGTTTTTGGCATAAACACTGACCTTGTCAGGACTAGTAGTCTTCATGGAGACCAAAACCTGGTCGTATGAGACAGAACCTCACTCAAACAGGTGCGGAACTCAACCACTTAATATTTGGCTAAGAATTGGGTTAGGGTTAGGGATTAGGCATTAACTTCTTAGGGTTAAGGTTCAGGGAAATGCTTTGTTAAGGCTGTGATAGCTGTATGTGAATATCAAGCCTGAAAGGCAATTTTCATTACAAGAACTAGTGTAAAACCATTTTCAAAGCTCTCTCTATATCTGAGCTCAGAGTTGTTGATCTGGCATTCAGATTACCAGATAAAAAGTATGAGCTAAAATTGACCTTGAACCAGGGGTCCTGCAGGACTGCAGTGTTAGTGTGGGTTTACTGTGGTGCTACATTTTGTGGATAGTAAAATTTTATGTGTTGGCCTCCTCATGCCTCGCCACGTGTCTATGTCATGTTAATCTATCAATGCTTTTGGTGGGAGTTGAAACATTACTTCCTTAATAAAAATAATTTTGAGGTACATATCAAAATAATTGTAATACGTGACCAAAATCAAATAGGTATAAGTTGTGTTGTGTACCTCAGGGCCAGCTTTAGAAACTCAAGGTCAGGATATACTGATAAATCTCTGTATGGAATATTATACTGATGCACACATATCAATTGTTACACTAGGATGACAACATAGCAAAGAGTACTTCACATTTGAGAAACAACAGTTAGATTTTAGGTCAATGTAGTAACAGTGTCATTAACTAATCATTGTAATAAGTTTGGTCATATTTTCTCATGTTGTTCCATTCCTATGTATTGCAATACTGTGTCAGTTAATACTGCAGTATGTGCAAATCTGAGCAAAGTTTAAGATTTTCAGTATCTTCATGCAAGGACTTTACATGTCAGCCAATAAATGCTTTTATTTACATACAGTACATACTGTAGGTTGGTAACAGGAACTATTTGTAAGTCTCCAGACTAATCTAAAACAGTTGAAACCATTAATCCAGCTCTTCTGCCATGGATGAAAAATAACGTGCTGTCTTTTTACACCCTCTGGGTAATATCTTTGTAATTTAGTTTACACTGTAAAGTCCCACTATAATCCAGCTGCATTGGCTGAACAAGCAAAAAAAAAATTTCAACATTATGCAGTGGGTAAACAATATAAATGACTGCCTTCATGCTTATTCCTTATGTTTACAAAGTAGACTGGTTGCATTTTTTGAAGGGGGGGGTCACATTATCCCCTGAGCCACTGTGTCCAACTAAATCTGGAATATTCTTTACCAAAAAATTCCTAGACTGCCAGAGGGGTTTATGGTAAAAAAAAAAAAATCAAAATGGAAAATGGGCACATTGAATACAATGAGAAGTAGGATAAGCTGGGACCACCCAGCATCACACATGCAAAGTGATACATCTTAAAACACAAAGAAAGAAAAAGATGTAGGACAGCAAGTTGGAGATGGAAGGCAGGAGAGGGTAAACTACACAACACTAGTAAATAAATAAATAAAATAAATAGCCCGATACACACATCATGTCAGCCCTCATGCGTTCTGCTTTGCCACAATAATGTATGGTTTTTAAGGGACCTACTTAAGAAGAAGAGGTTAGACAAGTCACTTCTGCGTGATAGTAGATATGGGGATATTCATTTCAAATACGTATTTCTACGTGTAATTCGGAATATCATGAAAAAAGTACAGAGCAGTAAACTCAAAATACGTTGGCATGTGAATCAGCTACTTGTGCTAAATAGATGATTTCTGCACAGTTGCCCAACACTGAGGGTGGAAATTCTCACCGCAATATTTGACTAGTATTCAGGCCATGTACTTTATAGCCCCAGGGTGTTAGGCTTTACAAATCATACCTTCCACCTGAGGGCTTGGAGATAAAATGCATTTGAACACATTTTCATAACGTTTCAGATTAGAGCGCCCGACTACATTTTCATATAATGGATTTGAGCCCACAGTCTAAGGCTACTGTTTGTCCTGTTGTGACATTTGAATATTACTGCAAGTTTCTGCCATGGCTGAACAACACCTGTCAGGACATGATAAAAGAAACCCAAAACAATCAAAAGATATGTATCAAAAACCACAAAAGTGTGTATCGTAGCATCTGCCTACTTTCTTTGACTTTCTTTTGTCTATTATGTGTGTGAAGCTCTTCCTTAGTTCAAGGAAGATACTTTTTTATGATAGAACTATTTGATATGGATGCACCATTCTTTATTTAATGTACCTAATAAAAGAGCAGAGAATTCTATTAATTACTGGTTAATTGTTTTGTTTTTCTTTTCATTTTATAACCCATGCATCATTTCAGAACTACCTACCTGCCATTAGATTTACTTAGGCACATTTAGACAAAAGTCCTCAGGCCTAGACTATATGAACCAACATTTTGGAAATTATAAATATAAAGTTAAGCCTGCCTGACACACTCATGCCTAGGTGCATGACTTTGGCAATCGCTGGGAAAATGTGAAAAACAAAACAGAACAAAACAAAACATAAAGCCACGGCTCTCCTTAGCCCAACACTGCAATTTATTAACTTTGCAAAGCCTCTTCGACAACTGAAAACAAAACACATATTTCAGTTTCAATAGTGACACGAAAGAGATGAAAAGAATGATACTGGACACAGTTCTGTGTTACAGCTCAGTGAGCGAGCATTATGAGGTAATATAGTAAAATAAAACAGTATTTTAGTTACATCCATACTCTGATTCTGCAATGTCTTAAGTGCTTCTACCTCGATATTCAGACTTCAGACGTACAGTAACAATAAGTCTTGTTGTTCAGGAGCAACACAAGTCACATGAGAGTTGCTTGCAAGGAAAACACGTTTGGCCAGTGGCTCATAGTTCATTTTTATGATAGTGTGCTTATAGCATTTGTATATGTTACTTTATAACCCATGACTGATTTTGTTACACCCCTTTTTCTATAGGGATTGGTGGTGAGTTCTCGTCACACATGAAACAAGACAGTCGCAGCAACCAGACCAACCCTAGTCCTCACCTTGTGTGACAGATTTATTCATGGCAATATACTGTCACTGTTAAATCCACTCCACTAACATTAAGATGTGTTGTCGGTGAAGGTTCTCAATCATCCAGGTCATACTCTTCTTCAGTAGTTGACTGTAGGCGACTGGACTTGCCTCTCATCCTTCAGTTCTGACAAGGTTGTTGGTTTCACCCGAGACAGGGTGTGAACAGGTCGTTAGGGTCAACCGAGAGACAGAGGCTTCTTTTGCGTGGGTTGAACGTCACTGTTGTTCTGTGTTTGTCTTCGTCCACCTCCTGTGTTGAGTGATGGTTTCTCCAGGTTAACATAGATGGCTTCCTTCACTGGCCAGAATGTGAACTCATTCTCATCCTCAAAAGAGTGTCCCCTGTCCTTCATATGTAGGTGGACAGCTGAGTCCTGTCCAGATGAGCTGGCTGTGTTAATGCAGCGGGGATATGGAATAAGATATGCTTGCTGCTATGTTTGCTTGCTAAATCAATTGTGTTGTTATGGCAATGATGCAGTGAGACGTTGAACGATCCTGTGCTGTCACAGCATTATGGGAACCAGCTGAACTGATCCATCATGACACATGTAAGCATATGTGCTAATGCACGCACACCAGGCTGCATATGTCATGCTCTCACAATCAAAGTCATTATACTTAGGCCATAGGTTATTAATTATGCTGTATGTGTTCAACAATAACAGGCCTGCAAAGCTGCACAGATTTCATTTGGGCATATAAACATACAGTGAAACCAAATCAGCATGGGTGAACATCTGTGGCTACATTATGGTCACATTTGTCTTCAAAGAAACACATTTCCCCTCAAGTTCTTTGTCCTGTCGCATAGTTAAATAGAGGAGACAAGATAAGTGGAAAGGACGCAGGCGGAGAGAAAAGCAGAGCAGATAAAGTTGCAGTGTTGCCTTTCCCATGAAATATTACTCTGTGGTAGAAAAACTTGAGGTGAAAGAGGAATAAGTTAACTCTGGAGAAGTTTGTGCATTTGCACAATGTGTGCGTAGGTAATGCACATTACAAATGGAACAACATTTGACCTCTTTTGTGTCTAATTGCATAATTATGTGTGCATGGGTGTGCATTATGTGTGCATGGGTTTTTATGCCCGTCGACAAATAACTGCCTTTCTGCAAAAAGAGTATTGATCAGAGTCAGTTTCCAAGCTACACTCAAATACACACATTGCACATGGCCCTCATTTATCAAACTTGCATAGAAACCGGTGCAGGTGCAAAAATCACCGCATACAAAGTCTCACGTTTGATTCACGAAACGTGCTGATTCCGCCGTACGCCTGATCAGCCCTTGATAAATGTGGCGGCTGAAAATGATCGTAATTTGAATACCGCGCCCCATATATTCATGGTTTAGAGATTTTGCCCCTTGAGTTTCCGACAATAAGACGCGCGATTGCAACCAAGGGGAACAGAAGCTGAAAATTAGCGTCATAACATCGGAAATTCTAAATAACAGGGTGACGATGTTTGTCAGCCTGAAAAATGGGATCAAATGAAGTCAGAAAGTAACAATGTGGAGAGAAATCACAGCTGTGGTCAACAACAACAACAACAATTACAACAACAACAACAATGGTGTTGACAAGCTGAGTTTTGAATTAAATGTATCCATTCGTGATATTGCACAAGTTGTCATATAAGGCTTATTGCTTGACCAGGTCAGTTTGTTACTGACATAAATAGGAACATGAAATAAATAAAAAATTGTAATCAATGTTGTGCAGTTTGTTTCTGCTGTCTCCTCCGTGTGGCTCTCTGATGTCGCTGCAGTGGACAGGGCTTTAGGCGACAGGGCTGTAGGCTCGTCTGACTGCACTTCATATAATGTGCACAATCGGGTGTTTACATCAGGGTTCTCTCTGTTGCTCACAGACACAGCCCTCTGCCCTTCACCAGCACTGAACTAACGCGCTGAATATATGGCTATAGATCGCTATGAATCTTATAATCAATATTATTTTTAACACTAACAAAATATTTTGCATGCATTCAAGTTCATCTGTAAGCCTGAGAGCCTCTGTGTGAACCACTACCCACACTGCACTGTGAGTCCACGGTGATTTCAAACTTGCGCACACCTGGTCTGAGCTGGTGTGAGATTTGATTGTATGCTACGTCAATCTCCGCATTGACGGTGTCTGATCTCTGCGTGGGAATGTGCATACACCCACTTCTTTTGGGTGTGCGCACATTTGACAAATGAGGGCTAGTGTCACTGACTTGCAGTCTTCTCAGTTCTTTTCCATTAAACACAACTTCAGGCAACAGCAACCAAATTGTGTTTTTAATTCACTCATGACTCAGGCATGACTGGTTTGACTGATGCTCTGGAGCTTCCGTCGGTGCCCTGGTTGTAAGACGGATACTCGAGATTCAAGGAATTTCAAGCAGTCATTCAATGATATCGTGTATTTCAAAAATCATTTCACATATATCAATATCTTCTACATTTAGGGACTAATAAAGTATACTACTTCTTGTATATGTGTTACTCTTCTGATATGTCTCTTTCTTCCCTGTCTATGTTCCAACTGATTGCCCAGGGGATCATAACAAATACCGAATACATGGATGTGATTGCACGTGTGTTTGTGTAAGAGAGTTTAAATCCCTTTCTTCTTTTACAGACTCGTCTTCTTTAACCCTGTCACCTCTACAAAGTCAGGACAAACCATTTCATCAAAACAACACTTGCACTATCACCTGGATATCATCGCAAGCAGAAATAAATATCATTTAAAATCCATGTCTATGGGTAGTCAATGGGATGTGTGAGCGCTGGATAAAAGAAGTGCTGCATGAATGTGTGTGTGTGTGTGTGTGTGAATGGGCAAATGTTAAATGTAATGTAAAGCACTTTGAGTGGCCGTTAAGACTAGAAAAGTGCTGTATAAATACAGTCCATTTACCATTTATGTTTGGCATAAAGGCTGCTGGTTTAAGTGCTAATATATATACTCTGGAGAAGCATAATAAAAAAAAATGTACTGGCATGTCCTTTGACTCATGTTTATCGGCATTCAAAGTTGACCTACATCACGGACAGCACTACTATAGAAGCTATGGAATCACATAACGCAAATAAGAGTCATGCTTGTATGCCATCACCATGCAGTCAAATGCACCTCCAGGTCTGTCAAGAGGAAATTATATTGATCTTAGTGTCATTCTCCTTAACTACTTTGAATGGCCTTATGTTTACACCATTGCCTAATGGATTATGCACATTCACTGCTACCTATAAGCAGCAACATTCTCAAGAAAGTACAAAGACCTCATGTTTTGTTAAGCTGCAGAACATCTTGATGTCCAAATGAAGGTGGCCTTTGACCTTTTGAATATTTTATTCCTATTCATATTTTATACATATTTTTTTTTCCCAAGTGACCATATCATTTAACATATATTTATCTCCTTCCTCTTGACTTACTTATCCATCTTATCCAGCTCAGCCTCTCGGCATGTTGTCTCATGGCAACAGCTATTAAATAATGTATGCAATCTCATCCCAACGGAGCGGTCTTGTAGAAGGCATCCGCATCTGGCACCTACAAATGTGCAATGTGTTTTTAACATCAATCTTTTACTCGGTAGGAGACTAATGAGACTTTTCATGGTCATGTTTTCCATGAAGGTCCAATCATCGTAAATAGTTCAGGAGGAAACAAATCCAATTAGTGTGTCTCTATCCAAACACTTTCAGAACTTTTGTAGAAACACTGATGTTTGTTTACTGACTGCTTGCTGCAACAATGAACGATCATATGTGATTCAATTACCTCTTTTTGGTGCAGAATGAGAATATATTCAGTGGAACTCAGTCATTCTTTGCATTAACATACCTTTAACCCTATGTTTCACTTTTTTGTGAAGCGACCTTTGTATTTAGTTTCTGAACTGGGGTTTTATTTTCAAAACCCTCCAAGGCTTTTTGGCTCGTTTCAAAGCAGTATAATATGTCTTGTGCTTTGTTATTACTGTGATAGGGATTCCCTGAATTTGGCCTCTTTGCAGCGCTTGCAGCCATGTGATAAATCCCCAGTCGGGTAACTGCCTCCATAATTACTGGAAATGGTTTACAAGGATGGAACATGGGAGAGATGAAGAGGATTGTCTTTGGTGAAACATGACAATGGTAATGGTTTACAAAGATGCGAGGACAGTGTGAGAGGTACAAGTGGGAATTGGACTGAGAGATACAGCATGATGGCAATAAAAAAGGACAGAATAGTTCAGACCCATTAAACAGAAATTTGAATTATTTCCGTTTATGCAATATGTGGCGAATATGGACTCGTTATTTTCCCAGTGTCACCCCTACATTCATTCAGCACTGCAGCAAGAATTTCACATGATCATCAATATCAACACAATACTAATGACCTGTACTCACAACTAACACACCCTGTGAGCACACTATCCACCATCAAGTCCCACCCAGAACCCTTCCTCATTGTGCATAATAGATAAAGTTAAGCCGTGTTTCCATCATGGCACAGTTTGGAATGGTAAAGCCCTTTAAAACAGTTTACCTTTACTTGGTATGCGGGGCGTGTGCTGTGCCTGACGGCCGTGTCAGCGAGATACGTTGCATGGCGCCCTACAGGTGCACCAACACAACAGACAACAACACAATGGACACAAATGAAAGACATCCAGCAGCTCATTCATTCCTGCTCAGCTTGTGGCTGTTTGTCTCAACACTTTGTATGAGAATAGAGTGTAGGCGTTGAAGAAACACCGGTCGCAAGGGAGTGATGTCATGGGTCGAGCATCACCCGTACCGTGATCTTACTTTAGTACCGCAAGGGAAGGTTACTGACAAATGGAACGGTTTGGGCTCAGTTATTTTGGTACTATTCCTAATGGAAACAAGTACCACTCTGTACTGTACCATACCGAACCGTTCCACTTGGCGTAAACATGCCGTTAGAGTGGTTCAGCACCTTTAGGGTGCTTACCAAGTGAGCAGAAGGGAGGAGACAGTGCTGTCAATAAGTTGTCAACCCCTGTGAAGCTATAGTTGGGGACAGGCTTCCCGGGTTAGGAACCACTGATGTAGAGTATGGGCTGCAGTATGCCCACTGATAAATGCAAAGAAGAGTCATACATTGTTTCCCTACCTGCCTGAAAAGTGAGAGCGTTTAGCCCTGCTAATATCTCCCCATGGTGGGGTGCAGAGATCGCTAGAAACACTTCCTAATGTCTTAACAGGGGAAAAGGGAAACAGAGGTAAGGGCAAGGGTGTTGAGAAAGTGAAAATGGAACACTTAAATTTGATACTTTACAGATGCAAGACAGTCCTTCTACAATAACTATGAAATGAGTGACTAGGGCTGGGACCCCAGTGGAACGGCAAAAGCATGAATATGCACAAATAAAGTACATCAATAATCTTTCATATTTCTCCCCTGTCATTTTCTTTTACTTTTCTTTCAACTCTTTTTCACTCGTCTTATCTTCAATTCATTTTAAACTCTGTCGCCCAGGCAAAGACCAAAGACCCCCTGCCTTTACAATTCCTGTTACATCTCACTTTGATTTCCATCCGTTACTTGGTGCTTAATCATGTGTGGCATTCCTCACTTTCTTGTCCAGTGCCTCTACAGTTTATGTCTATTTTATTAATGATTCTTTAATGATTTTATTACGGATCGACTGAGCTGAAACATTTTGGCCATTTCACCCAGCCCTAATGTCAGCCAATTCCAAAACTCCAAATAACTCTACACTCAGTGGTCATTTGCAGTTGAATTTACAGTTTGATGCTTCTACCTCCATTTATCAGGGCTCCCCTTTGGTTTCCTTTAATGTTTTCTGCCTGCTTTATACAGAATGTTTTGATCCTCCTGAAGGTCCTTGAACTGAAATGGCGACCATACCAAAACATTCATTGTGCTTGTCCAAGAGAAAGGGAAGCACTACAGACGTAAACTCAATGCTTTGTGATTTTAATCAAGACTGAAACATGTTGAAATGCTTTGGAAAATGTTGGGATTATTATTATTATTTTCTCCTCAAACAGAATGCAAAGAGGGTGGGCTCTTAATAACTGTGACATAAAATAACATTATAACACCATCTGTTACCTAGAAATGACAAAAACCTCAGCTCAATGTACCCAATCAGCCTGTCTCATTAAAATAAGAACGATTGTATATACTGGTATTAATGATGATGTTTATAATTGATTATCATGGAACCTGTTTACAAACTCAGCATGGCTTTTAATTAAATAACAGCTTCTTGAATTCTGGCAATACACTTTAAGAAATGAATTCTGATCTGGAGAACTGGGGTTGGCAGAGTGGAGGAGAATGACTGCAGCCACTCTGGAGAATTGGATAATTCCTGCTCAAAAAGCGACATCTCTTTCCACTCCTATAATTTTCCTGGTGAAATATTCAATTATCCCTTTTTTTTTAATTGACTAAATTCACCAAGACTACAGTACGCCTGAAAGCTTTTGGAGCCAGTCTACAGGGTCAGACGTCAATCCAGACCACGCATCAAGACCACTCATCTAATTTGGAATCTTTGTGCCTTCAGAAACAAAACAAAGCAAGGTAAATGATATGGTATATGGTATATATAAATTATATGGTATATTATATCTTCCCCCCCACTATACTGCTATAGTTGAATTAAACTATGCATGTCATTTTCAATTGAACTGCTTCTTTGATTAACTTTCAATGGCAGTGTTTGAGGTTTATTTTTTTGTTCTTTTGTTTTTTAATGTGCCGCCTAAAATAAACATGCCTCACTCAATATGCTGTGATGTCACAGTATTCACCAGACACGGAGCACTTAAGCATTAGGTGTTGTCCCTTTAATTTACTTCAGTGGTTCTGCTCTACAATTAAAAATGCATGAGGATAGTCGTCCTGAGGCTGTTTACCACAGCACAGCCACTTTGGCACTTTGAAGTGACCACGTTCAAGTTGCTCAAGAGTGAAAGCCATTTAACTTATCTACAGCCACGAAAACTATGACAACACATAGTTTTTGTCTGTGGCTAGTTTGCTAAACACGTGTGTGAGCTCGTGAGATACTAAAATAAGAGAACTGTTGGAAAATGGAACTACAGTCGCCCTTTCAGGAAGCTCTGCAGGCTTACCTGAGGCGTCAGGTAAGTCTAGCGGTGTTCTGCTGACAGATGTTACAACACTGGAGATCTAATTTTTACATAAATAAAGTTAACTGCCCCTATGCAGCTGTCCTAAACTAAAATCTTCTTGGGGTGCATATGGACAAATGCAACTCATTAGTTCAGGCAAAATGAAACAACAAAAACAGTCTTCCAATAATATCGACGTGCAACATTCAAGTTTATATATTTGACATTGTGCTTCAAGAACGTGGTACGTGGGTGCATTTTAATTGCTGCATCTCAACTGACTCCAGCTGTTGTCCTTTGCCAAACAGAAGACCACAGAGTTTTAGTACCAACTTTTAAGCCCTACGGAACAGGAGACAGGTGTTTGCTCGAATGTTACTTTAGGGACTTTGTACATTTCAGAAAAAAAACCAAAACACATATTGCAACTGTGACGATATGCCTTTTTTAAGCTGACTTAGCATAACACATAAGAACTGCCATATGCGGCTGTAACACTGTAGCAGCATGAAATTAAACCTGCTCAAATTGCATTCAGATACACGGAACTAAAACGGCACTTCATCCATGGACTCTCTTCACACACACACACACACACAAAGAGAGACAGGAAAGGACATTACAATATGTAATTAAGGCTGAACCACATTGTACCAATGATCTGCATACTGGTAATTAAATGCAATCTGTGTGTGTCTTTGTCTTTGCAGTTGTTTGTGTGTGTGTGTGTTAGTGTGAGTGTGTTTAATGTCATGAGGTCACAGCAGTGTAATGCCACACTCCCTTGCAGTTAATTAATTCAAATGTCCACCCTTAATTAATTTCACACAGAGGATTGAGACCGTTCCCCTCAAAACAACCTGCATACATATTTTCTGCAGGGACAGTGTGAGCAGGGACGCACACAGAAATGTCACTTTAATGTATTTTTCAGTACGTTTGGCTGCTTATAAGCACGTCAGAGTATTTCGGACACTGTTGGATTGTTTGGTTTTTCTCGAATGTATCTTGTCAAAAGGATGTCTGACCTCAATACACTGTCAGTTGTCAGTGTTGGAAGTTATTGTGTATGAATATGTATGTGCCAACTGTTACATTTATCATATTCATTTCCATAATCCCTATATCGATGACTGAATTTAGAAACAAAAATATTATGAATAAAATTTAATCGTGAAAAGCTAAAAAAAAGCCTCCCATTCACTTTTGAGTGATGACCTAAATAGCAATTTTGCTGTACTGTGCAGGTGTTGTACATTATGTATGAAAGTGTTTTGAAGCTAAGGAGGCACAGGGCCTGCTTTTCTGCAGACAGCCGAGACATACAGTAGAAAGAGTGCTGTCATAGATTTAGAAAGTGATCAAGCTGAGTGCTTTTTGTGAGAGTGAGAGTGGCAGTCGAAACCTGTTGTGAATAACAGTATGTGCAGCATTAACACCTCGCCCTGCGCTCTGCAGGTGTTGGTGTCCAATTCACACCAACACAGTGACAGGATACTCTTTGTCCTCCTTAACTGTACAATCAGCAGTTGAAGGAATAGTGTGTAGGATTTAGATACATCTATTGGCAAAGTTGCATGTTGTTAAATATTGGCATATGATAACTAAACCCATGCAAATGGTGTGTATTTAAACATCAGTGATCAACAGTTGCATGAACTACAGATTTTTTTGCCATTCACGCCCATTCACTCACACTTTCATGCAGCACATCTATGTACAGTGCATCTTTCATACCCATTCACACGCTGCCGGCACAGCCGTCAGGAGCGTGAAGTGTCTTGCCCAAGGACATAATATGGGCATGTAGACTAGCGGAGCTGGGAATCAAACCTACAACCTTCAAGTTGAAAGACCACTCCGTCACCCAATTGCCTGTCTGTCACAGTACAATATAGACTTCTAACATATAAAGTTTGGGTTTTAAAGTCTAAAGTAAAATTGCACTCCTCTGAAAAGCAGCCAACTATCCTTGACCCTGAGTGTGTGTTGTTCCCTAAATCAAACATTAAATGGAGTGCTGGCCTTGTGCTCAGTGGTTACTACTGTCTTTATGCCAGTAATTCAGCATTTATGAATGTGGATGGGTAAGCTGCCTAGAGACTGGATCAGATGTTAGGGAGTGTGCTCAAAGGCAGATACTTTATTCATTTCTTTATTTTTAGAATGACTTTATTGAGTATATATATAATGATAGCACTTTCCGTTAGTGGGGATTTAATCAGCAGAAGCTGGGCAACATAAAGCAAAGCACAGTACAACTTTAGGTGATTAATTATGTAGTTTTTCCATGAATGTGTAATTTATTCTGACAGCTTCTGTAGTAACAGAAAACAGGTATAAGATAATACCCACGGGTAATAACAGTGTTCAGTGCTAGATGTGTTAGCCAAAGCATACATTTCAGTTATTGTCCTTAATGAATATCTTGACGTGATAAGGATGTGGCAAGCAAATGTCGATGGAGCCACATGTGCCCTTTTCTCCAGCGAAGTTTTGTGAAGAGTGGATCTGTTGTAGCTTTTGGACGATGTGACCTCTGAGACAGCAGCTAGAGGGATGGATGGAATGATCCTTTGGAGCAAGGGATTAATATTCTCATTCATTTTGTCCCGTTTCCGCTCTCCCCTAAAGGGCCAGTGTGACTTTCATTGTCCTGACATTCTGAAAACGCTGTTAAATGTTAATGGGGACTATTTTTACACGGGTCGTGACCACGTCTGGTACACGCGTACATACTGGGACACTCGGAGCGGACTCTGGACGTTTGCCCACGCAGAGAGACGAAATATGCAGTCAGTCACACACACACACACACACACACACACACACTCCTCTATGTTCACTTTTGATTAAAAACATTATGATCATATTCTTACTCCCTGAGAAAAAGATCAAAACCTCTCTCAGTCAAACCTGAGAGAGTTTTTTTCTTTTTTTTCTGTTATCCTCAATTTAACTTTAGTGGTGGCACATAAATCTGATGTGATATATTTATTAATGTTTTACAGGACACCGGAAAAGCCCTTTGCATGCGTCTGTTTGATGTGCGAGTTCTCATCTTCTGACACAGACACGTATTATCACTGACAGCGTGTCTAAGCCATTCCTCCTGGCAGGCTGCAGGAGAAATTCTCCTGTGCAGAAAGTCACCCGGTAAAGGTGACACGCTGATTAAATCAAATAAATTTTACATTTGCCGGACTCGGGGACAGTGCATGTCGAGCGTTCCTTTGTGGTTGATTGGTGGCATACAATTTTGGGCAATAGATATGGAAGTAATGAAATGAAATGAAAGGAAGTAGCAGCTCGGCTTGTCTTACAGCATTTCATAAAGGTGAATAGAAACTGTAAGACATCATGGAAGAAGCATCACAAATAAAGGGTGATGAGCGAACCATTTCAATGGAACCCATTCCTCTGTGTAAGGTATTGTCTGTATATGTTAATTATTGTATTTGGGCTGAAACATGTATAAACAGATTAGAAAAGTTGCCATTTCCCATTTATTTTGTTCCATCACGTTAGGTTTTTTGTTAGTAGTTGCATAGCTTTACCGTGCATTCACAAGCTCTGCCACGCAGAAGGCTAACAGATACTAAGCAAGTCAAAAGCAAACATACCCTTAAGAATACTGCTTCAAGAAGCCTAAGATAATATTTCCTGTATCAGTGAGAGGCCCACTTGAGGGGCTGCATAACAGGCAATTTGAGATAAATAAGGAGGTTTTTTATTAACTGTGGTTTGTGCAAACTATGTCAGCGGTGTTCCAGAATAACACAATATATATAGAGAGAGTTTGAGCCAGAAATTAGCATAATTGGGCCTTTTTAACATGTCATATACATTGCTTGAATTCTAATAAAACGGTGCCATGCTCTAGCAAGACAATTTCTTTTGAATAAAAAAATGAGCCGAGGAATATGGAGACAGCTGAAAGAGATGTAAACAATAATACATAGTGCTTGTAACCCGCTGCAACACAACTGGGCAATTAGGAGTAAAGTTTAAGTTGTTTTAGAGCAGGCAAATACAAGGCAACACAAAGATATTTTTTTAAACGAGCATTATTAGGGACCAGGACATGTGCAGCCACAGTAACTGTCATGTGAACTAAGACGTGAAAGACATAAAAACAAAATACTGAATCCTATGTACAACTATTTTACTATTTTATGTCAATAAAATGACGAATAGTTGCTGTGAAATCTGAAATCTTCTGAAATCTTCTCATTATAGGTCGTAACAAAGTGGCAATCTCTCTCTCGCTCTCTCTGAGAGAGAGAGAGAGAGAAGGTGGGTAACTTAATGTTGTTGTTGTTGTTGTTGTTGTTGTTAAGAACTTAATTTGCATATGTTACTCACCTATAGACTCTTCATGTGACAGAACACACCTAATGAGGGTGGAATATCATCCAAATCATACATTCTTTATGGCTAAAGCTCTTGTTGACAGACTGCCTGGATAACAGCTTTTTATTTTCTAACATGAAAGGACTTCGCCATCATCACACTGTGTACGAGTGATGATGGAAAGCAGCATGGGCATAAAATACACAAATTACCCAAGACACAAACGCGGACGGAAAAAAATTTAAATCAAATAAGCTTTTTTATTTCCTGATATATGTCACCACCCTGCAGCCCAGGTGACATGCAATTAAAATCAAGTGTGCTTGACAGTTGAACTTTATGACATCCTTTCCCTGAACACAGGAAATCAAGCTAACGCAGTTACCTGGCATGAACCGCTTGCTGTTAACGTGAAACAAAGCCACACTGTAACAGTTATGTCACAGCACAACAGTTGCGCAGCAATAGCCCTCAAATTATAGCCTGTACCAAGGTCTGCATCCGTTCAGTTGCATTTACCCTGAATTGTTTACAATGCTGCAAAGTCAAAATCAATAGGGGCTGCCAAGACAGGGACAGCCTAATGTTCCATTAGAACTCTCTGCTATTCAATTACCACTCTAGGGTTGGAGAAGTTTCAGCTAGCTCAGGTCCCCAGAGAAGAAGCACACAGAGACTATGTGGCAGGGAGAGAGAGAGAGAGAGTGAGGGGCGGGGTGCAGTAAATCTAAAACTGACAAAAATAAAGTTATGTCATCCTCCCACCTCCACCCAGCCCCCACATTCCTCAGTCTTCCGCGAAGCTTCAGTGCAGGATATAGATTATTTATTTATTTATTTGTTGTTGCCTTGAACTTTTCAATTATGGTTTCCATGCGCCTCGCAAGACTTCCCTTTTGTATACTCTGCATCACTCCCTTTACTCACATGTACTGACACTACCATGACTGTGTGCACCGGGGGGGTTTTTCTTCTCTCTCCGCAGGAAGTGAAAGCCTTATCCCAGCAGTCTATATAGCACATAACAAGGCCTCTTCCCTGGGAGCCTGTATCACTACAGGGGTGATAGAGGGAGACACATACAGAAAATGATACATGGAAAGAAATATTGTAGACAAGGGATAGAGGTGGAAAATACCTAATAGAAGGGAGGAGATAAAACGAAGAGTTAAATCAAAAAGATATATCTATATATATCTATGGATGTGTATATATACACATATATATATATGTATATTTACATGTGTGTATTGAGATTTCTTTTTGTCTTGCAGGTTGGAATAGGTCATCACCTGATCCCTATGGAGACAATTATAGGATGCAGTGGCAAGAGTCAGTTTTTGTATGTGAACGCAGACGTGTGTGCTCATGCATGTGTCTAATGACGGTGAGAAGAAAGTGTGTGTGAGAGAAAGAGAGAGAGACAGAGGGAGTGAGAATTGCATCCGTTCCTTTAAAATGCACCAACACACCGTGAAATATCCTACAAAGCCTGCTGCTCTCATGATAATCCCACTGCCTCTGGGTTACAACGGCGTCATCTTCCAAGTAAATGCATTCTATTACAGGGAGTATATGAATCTCCATAAACAGAGTAGACTGAGGAAAGTAGAATTACTGTTGTGTTCGGATGCCTTCGCCAACCAGTCAGGCTGCAGTTCACGCCCAGATCGGCACAAATGATGAAGGACTGCAGCAAGTGTTAAGGGTATTATATCATAATTAGCATATTAATTATCATCCCAGTCCCGCAGTCCGACTTAAGTCCTGATTTCCAAGACTCGTGACTCAACTCGACTCATCATAATTAAATCAAACGCAATTAATGCAGCTGAGTCGACCTTAACCCTGAGCGCGACGTAGCTAAAATAATAAACTTAGCAGAACACACCACAGCTGTAACCAGGGCCACTGCTCATTTTCACTGAGAGTGGAAATAAGCACTAATACACAGAGAGGACGATCCAGACCAAAAACAGACTAGTATCTCAAAATATGTCCATGCACAGCTGCATGACAGCACAGGGACAGACAAATCTTCAAAACACAACTTTATTATCTAAAATGAACACTACTACTATTGTTTGCAACTGTGATTAAGACAGAGGAGTAGTACATTATAGTACACAAGATGCTTTTTAGTTTGCCCTGTTTATTTTTTTTTATGTTAATACGTAAATCAATAAATGTGTGTGAGTGCAAGTAAGTAGTTCCACCTGTAGTTAACGGGAGAGGATCTATATTTTATTTAACAATGAATTTCAGTACGCTTCCTTTGCATTAATTCTACATTAATTCGGCAATTTGTCATTTTAAACATCAGTTTAATGTTGAAACATTCATAGCGTCTCATGTTTGTTTTATAGACCTTTTTTATGTATACTATATGTCAGATATTGAACTGTGCCAGAATGAAGCACCGGACTCAAAATGAAAGTGAAGTTGACTCAGGTCGTTTTCACACTGATAGTCCGCTAGACTCGGTACGATTGGGGACTCGGTTCATCGATGACTCAGACTCACCTAAGACACAACTATAACACTGATTTTCAAGGTAATGACCAAGGTCTGCTAACCTTCCATAAAACCAGCTATGAATGACATATTGCTCTCTCTTGACCATGTGATGTGAAATGTTATAGCTGCTCTGTCTGTGTGAAAATTGCCCCGGTTGCTGATTGCTTACCCTTCCTGCCAACTCTGTTTGTTCACCTGATACGGATCAACCAGTCTGCAAGATAAGAGATTAAAAATCCTTTGCAGTGCCCTTTTATGTCTGCATGCACACCTTAATCTCCAACACATAAGTTATAGTGACCGGTTCACAATATATAGTGTACCTTGACTTATCTGTGGTCGATGTAAGTAAGTCACCTGTGCTTTGCATGTGGCTCTGCATTTGTTGCAAGAACACATGTAGAGTGCTGGGTTTGATGTCTTCCCAGCATTAGCATTTGATGCTGCTCTTGGGGCTGCCACAGACTTTGGCTGCTTCAGATTTATTCAGAAGCCACACTCACATTGCTCCAGGTTGTGTGTCTCTCAAAGCTCCTCTGATTCCTTCAAATGACGGCTGAATACTTTCCTGTGTTTCTCTGGTGCCTTTCACTTCCTGGCTGGTGCCTGTGGTGCTTCTTTTCCACATAATCTATGTCGCCTTTTACTGCCAAGAGCTCAAGTGACTCCTGTCTTCCTCTTATATCTTTGCTTGATGTATGCCTGAAACAAGTCTGTTTTCTCATCTCATTCAGTGTCTTGCTCCACTGCTGCCATTTGGTGACAACTGTGGTGGTTATGCTCTCGCTGTAAAACACACTCTATTTTAGCCAGGACAACTTTAGTCCAAATAAGATAATAAGTTTAAAAGCATGGCTATGTTCTGGTACCTCTGAGGAAAGCCTGAGGTAGCAAGAGCACAACTCTCACATAAAAGGAGGCAGAGTGAGCAGCAGCTTAAGAAAGAGGAGGCATTAATGACAACACATGACACCGATTTAGACCAGATACATCATGAAAAGGTGCTGCAGAGGGGAGGTGGGTTGCACAAAGCCTTGCTATGAGGTAGGCAGGCCAAGACAGCTTGAATAGGGCAGAAACAATGAATGGCAATTAAATGCAAAGGAGGGGATCAGCTGTGAGCTGAGCTGATATGGGCGACTGCACACTAATTTACCTGTAATGTATAAAACAAAAAAGGCTATACTTAAATCCTTTCACCCTTACAGCAAATATGGAAAGTCCACTAAGGTCATTTTCACACCTAATAGTCTGCTAGACTCGGTACGATTGGGGACTCTGTTCAGGTGGGGGTTGCAACATTCAGCCAGTCCGAGTTTGCTTTAGCACTTTAGTGAAGCGAAACCGAACCTTTTGAATAACGTATTCCCCTCCTCGCCTGTGGCGGCACTGTATCAAGAATTACTGAAGGAGATGACAAGACAATGAACAAGAAAACTCACTCATCTATTGGTTAACGCAGGGAAACTTGGAGCTGCATTATATCGCTTGGTTGTGTGTACCCACAATGCCCTGCGTTGTAGTCCGCTTCCTGCATTTTGTTCACTTGAAGCGAACCAAGACCTAGGTTTTTTTGAGACCAGGGGTTGTTTTGCTATATTGTGTAACTTAGGCTTTTTGTTTTCTTTTGTCTCATACCTGTTTTTGTATACACACAGTTTCTCCTCTCTGACCACTACATTTTCTTTCTTTCTTTCTGTCCAGCTACCTTTCTCCTGCGCTCCTGTGCCTAGTCCTATTCTGTCCCATGCACCCAGCCAAACAACTTTATTTGTGTCACTGCTGCTGTTGTTAGCATATAGTTTATACCCCGTGTTCTGTATTTAGCTCTCTCCATAGGCGTCACAATGTCCCATTTACCTCTCCCACAATGTGCAGCACAAGGTGAGCACCACACTCGTGCCCTCGCTACTAATCTTGACTGAGAATCATGACACAAATCGTACTACATTACTGGAATGTGGCATTGTTCCACTGTGGACAAGAAAAAAACAGATTATTGATTATAGATATTACTAGATACTGATTTTCCCAATCTCACCACAGTGAAAAAAAATGCTTTGGATTTGGTTATATTTCTTTGCTTGGGTGTGATGGTGTAGTTTAAAATGAAATATTGCAGAGTAAAAGTAATGAACTTCACAGTGGAGTTTTAAAGAGGGGAGGCTCCAAATCTCTCACCGTCCTGGTTGTATTGGTGACACAAAGCACATGTTCACTCATAAACAATCCCGGAAAGAAAGTATTACTGCGGTACAGAAGACACTCTGACGAGATCAGATGAGTCACACAATCACAGAATCTCAGTGATTTATTACGTTTGTCTCAGTAAATACTTTCAAGGTATAAAGTCAGGCAGTGGCCTATTATTCACTGTCATCTTGAAAGCAATACACTGGGGTGAAAGTGACTCGCGTTTAATCATGTTGATGTGAATGTGATTTACGTAACATGGGTAATACCTGTGTAGCAAGAGGCACGGACATTCCAGTACTGTCAGCTTTTGGATGATAAATAGTGACATGGTAATGTGCAGATTGACTCTAATTTCTCACTAGAAATATGCAAATAAAAAAAAACAATATGACAGATCTTATAAATCAACTCCTTCAAGATATATTATTTAAAAAAATAATAATAATCAGATAGAATTAAATTGCTAAAAGTTTTGTTTACAATTTCATCTTTCACTTCAATTAATTTTAGCAAGTATCTTTAATTAATCTCTGATTTCTGAGGCAGATTTTTACTCATCACTTCACAGAGACAACATGAAACGGAAAATAAAGCAGCAGTAAACAGAAAAAAAAAGAAGATTTATTTTGTCCTGTACTGGTAGAACAGGAGAAGCCTCGTCCACAGTATATTTTCTATTATCCATTCTACTCATAACCATGTCTACAGAAGCCTTTGTCGATAATCCTGGTATCTCCAATATGAGATGACTTGCAACAGTGTGCATTATCACGCTGGTAGAAGCCATTAGAAGGTAGTTAAGTGGTCGCGGAGGGATCGACATTACAACAATAGTGCAGATGATGGGATTCAAACCCTTGTTGATTAGATTCATTCTGCTGACAACATATTCTGGCCCAACCATCTGCGTGCCTTTGCGTAAAAAAAAAAAAATCCAGATTAGATTGTTAAAACCAACGTCAAATATTTTCCAGTTTTCAGCTGTCAAGGACTGGTGAGCCTGTGTCCATTACAGCCTCAGATCTCTGTTTTTAGCTGACATGATTGGAACTTGAAATAAACATCTTTGGCCGTTAGCTCATCTGCCTCAAGGTTTCAGGTGCTGCGTGTTCTCAGATGCTTTTCTGCTCTGCGTGGTTGTAAAGAGCTTTTTTTCCGAGTTACAATACTCCTTCTGTGAGCTGCAATCTGAAAATGTGACCCTTTTTTCATTATTCTGAGTAAAAACTTGAGAGACAGTCATCCACAAACACCCCGGGAGATGTGCAGAGATCAAAGTCTTCATCTGTATGATTTCATGTATTGCAATACAACAACGTGATTGGGTGATGAATAAGCAGGTGTACAGTGTTATACTATGCTACTTGAGTCCATTTATTGTAGCATAATGTATACTTTCAATTGTGCAAAGTGCAATGAAATAAACGGAACATCCAACTAAATATACCAACAACTATCATTTCAAAAAATATTTTGACATAAAACACAGGGATTTTTACATATTAAAAAAAAAACAAAAAAAAACTTGCCTAGAATTTTCTATTGCAAAGGTAAGAAAAGCGCTTAATAATTTATTCACATTCAGGTTTCCCCACATGCGGCTCAGTTGTAAAGAGAAGAGGGTGACCACAGCTCTGCTGTCGTTGATGAGAACGTTGGAAAAGCAGTCTGGCTCAAGTACTTCCACCGTGGTAAGACATACTTCAGATTTCAGTATTTTAATCGCTTCTCTGAGCCCGTCCTCCCTGAATGACTGTAGCGGGACCATGCCCTTGCATATGGTTACTGTGTTCGTGACATCTCTCTCGCCACTGCTTCTCCCTTCCAGTTTTATGCAGCGCATCAAGAAAAATGCCACTTTAAGCAAAGTCTGACCTTCAGCTACTTCAGCAGCCAGTGTCCTTGATCCAAAGACTTGAACACACTCTTAGTATTCCGCCACATGTTTTCTGTTAAGGTGACGTAAGTGTCTGTAAGTTTCCAGTCTTACCACCCGTCGTGGCAACAATGGGTCAATGGACTTTGCAACATACAGTGTTTTGGTCTGCATCTTTTAAAACAAAGAAAAAACCAAAGGGCAGACAGCTTCACTCTGAGCCACAAGTTGCTTTATGTGTGAGTTGAGTTGTAGGCAAGTGAATTCAAGTGAGAAGCGTTACATGAACGGGTTTCTGCTCTTGCTCATGGCAACAACTAATATATTATACCGTTTGATGCTACAGCCATTCTTCATCATCTCACCGTATGACCAATGCCATGTGGGAAAAATCCTGATACACTGTATATTCCCCAACACTAAACTGTACTATATTTCTTTTTATCCCTCTAAATCTGCACATTTATTTCGTGCTATGCAGTTTGAATCCCAACCCAAGTACACACAGACACACCCAAACTATTTTAGTCAATACACCCATGCTCAATATTCATAGCACACACAGCGTCTATATAGAGTGTGACATAGTGTTGCCATTGCTGCTGGAATCAATGATGAATCTGTGATATCGGTGATTAACGGAGATATTGAAGAGTGCTGGGTCATATCTACTGTATACATCTGCTATGTTGACAAATGTTGACCCCACACTGCTGCACTGACTGTCGGCACTGTAACATAGTTGTGTTTAAGAACACTGAAGAAATAAAGTAATAAAGCAGTACTGATTGAGGGATGTTTGCGGTTACATGTCTTTGTTCTGTAGTGGAAGAGCTCACTTTCAGACACAAAGGTACACATCACGTACAGTATACACAAACACACGGACATAGACTTACCCTGCGAGACTGGATCTCTTTCACATACAAAGGCAGTATAAATTCGGACACTCCCTCCAACCTGACGCCTTCCTTTGTCACCCGCAGATTCCCCATGCCATCCTACGAAGACAAGAAGACGTACAGAGAAACACAGACGGAGACGGTGGTTATTCACAGAATAAATATCGAGTCAAAAGAATGCAAATGTGTGTGCAAGTACAGTTAAAGCACAGGTAAGACATCAAAGAGAGGCAGGATTACAAAACGTCAAGTTGTCAGACATACAAGAACAGAAAGTTTTAATTCATCTGTATATCTTTCTTTCTTTGTGTTTTGCCCACTTGTGTGTAGGCCAATTGTTAAAAGCAAACATCTATATCTACAGCCTACAGCAAAACACAGCATGTACAAAGTGAAAATGTCTAAAATGAGGTTTGAAGCCTCTGCATTCCCAATTTATGTTAAAAAGGTTTGAGTTCTGTCTTCTACTTTTTTTTAACATAAAACAAAAGTGCCTTATCTTGAATTCTTGGACATGCAGTAAAATGTGTACAGGAAATTTAACTGATCCAGTTAAACATCTAGCAGTGCCTCTCATCATACAAAAGAACATTTGTCAGGATTTCGTTTGTCAGAAGTTTGGATGCCAGCTGTCAATAACTTTTACAAATCTAAATAATATGGTAGGGTTCTGCTTTACATCTCATCCTGATCTGTACACTGGCCCTGAGATGGACCTTATGCCAGTCAGGATTGGCTCCAGCTCCCCTCACACAAACCCCTCAAGAGGATAAAGCAGCTGAAAATGAATGAAGGTACTTGGATGTCATGTACTGACACTGAAGGTCCACTTCATACACAGTCGGATCCCCATTTACAGATAACATCCTAAGCTGTCCACTCGTGAGATGTCTTCATATGTTTATGGATGTTGTTTTAAATGTGCGACGTGATGTTTTATCTAAGTCAGATGTCAAATATATGTATATATACAAATGCATATATTCAACCTCAAAGGACATCAATGCATACATTGCAAACTTAATACATACCAAAACAGAAATCTAAAGCGCACTGTCAAAGCCACACGAGATGGGTAATTCTGAAATGCTTTATCTCAGTCAAAAAACAAAAAAAATACAAAAAGGTGCTGAAACTTGAGAAGCCAATTTAGCTTACGATGCAGACATAAAACACCAGGAATACATTTTAGCTTGTCAGAAAGACAAATGAAACAAACTCCTGCTGAGAAAACCCACAGGGTTATTGAAGCGAATGAAATTGATGTTAGCTAACGGAAAACAGTGCAGCTTGCGGGAGCATGTATTTAAGTATATGCTGTTTTTTTTTTTTAGTATCGTTTCACAGGGTTCTGTAAAGTTATGTCAGGCCAGTTCTGAGCAACTTACTGCCATTAAAAAAGGGGGTTTGTGCTGGTTTATGATCCAATGTGCAGCTTTTTATCGATTCCACATGAGTGAGCATTAGAAAACCATTGGATTCAGACTTACATGGTTAGATCAAATGCATGCAGGCTACTGGAATATAGGGGCTTTTTCAGACCAAAGTGGCAGCTACTGCACCATGTCAAATCGATGCTTGAGGGAGTAACAGAGCAGGGAGCAGAGCAATGCAAAAGTTTCGCTGACTGTGGGCTCGGTCTCAGTTGGTGAGGCTTCTGGGTATTGTCGTCAAAGTACTTTAACAAACCATCACAGATATTTATGCCAGACCCTGGAATTAGCTGAGCTGAAAGGACATCGGCTGCAACCACTGATTTATCATCATAAAAAGTCCTACAGTATTTAAACAGTACAATGTACAATGACACTTCTGTGAACATGCATCCTACTACCATTGGTAAAATAACAAAAACAGCATTTGTGTTCAGTCCCAGGCCACAACAATTGGTCTGCTGTGAAATGAGGTGATTTTAATAGGAAAAATGTCAAGCAAATGTTGTAGATGGAACCAGTTCAACCTTCAGCTGGAGTAAGTCTCCCACAGAATGTCGTGATGGCAACAATTTAGTCTTGCTTCCCTGGTTCCCAGCTTTCTTTTCATGCTCGCAAACATGAAACTCTCCATGAAGATGTGGATAATGTCGCGGTACATTATCATCAATTGTTAGATGGAACAAACCAACCAAGCCTTTCAAATTGCAAATGTACTCAGGGTACAAGAGAGAGAAAGAGAGAGAAGATTTACGTCGAGGCAGACACATGAAGGGAAGGAGAACATGTCCGACATTTGTACAAACACACGGACCACATCTATTCCTCAGAACTTTCATATCATCTTTCTAGCATCGCGGGGTTAATATCGATCCATTTCATTGCACGTGTGTAATCAAGAGAACCTTATCATATCAGAGTCAGGCAGCCAAGACCGATATCAACCATTTACAATTGCTTACAACTGATTGCATAGCCAGGTGATAAGAGTGGGTCGGATCGATGCACTAAACCAGCCAAAGGTTTTTAGTGTTGTTGTTAGATCCATAATCATTACACTGAATATACAGTGGTGCATGGAGCTTATTCAATAAGTTATAACAGACCCCTGAGGACCTGGCAAATCAAAAAATAGACTCACTCCCTGAACCGTTACTTACAATATAGTGGCACACGAATAATCAGAAGTCTACATAGTATGTCCACACATGGAAGAGGATGCTACTGTACAGTAGAACACACACACACACACACACACACACACACACACACACAGAGCGAGGCGAGGCGAGGGAGTGTGTCATACATATAGATTTAGCTCTCCCTGAACATATTTAAACTCAGCGCCTTCCCTGCAATGCCTCTCTAATCCTTAACGCTCTCACTCACAGTCCGTGTTGCTCAGCTCCAAAAACATGAAGACGATAATGTAAAAATTAATCAGGTGGTTTTATTCCACCTCACTGCTCCACTGTCCAACACTGAAGTCTCATTGATTCAGCGGGGGAGCTCTCCCCCTCACTCCGTGTCTCACTTACTCCAATCTTTTGGATTCATTTGCAGTCCAGTATGCATCATCCGTACACTATTGCCAAAGCCTAGCAAAACAATAGGGGGCAAGTAAATCTCTACATTCATTCATTTGTCTCTCAGTGTGTAGTTCTCTCTTTATGCCAAGGCTTCCCTTTGTCCTACTTCTACTCTCATCTCTCTCCATTTTGTCCGTATCTTTCCTATCAGGGGTTGGGTTCCTTATAATAAAAAAAAAGAAAAAAGCACACTCTAGTAATCACATGAGAAGTGAAGTCCAGTGCATTTAGAATTGAGCAAGATTTGATAATAACAAACCCTGTTAATTAATTATAATTGAATGTTACAAATAAAATTGACCTTGTTTCAGCCAGCTGGGCTTCATAATATCAGACACATTCTTCAAAACATCTGTCACAGATGCTCCATGTGTTTGGGAGGATTTGAGCTGTTGTGTAGCTACAATGCATTTATATGAATACTGTATGGCCCGCTTTGATAACAAGCACATTTTTGTTTTGTTGATGTTTCTGTGAAAGCAGCTGGCTTTAATGAGTTTTGTAATTGCATCTGTGCTTCTTCCCTGACTTTTTTTTTCTTATTCTATGCTCAGCCTTGTCCTGTTTAAATGTCAGGAGACATTTTATCCTGCCAAGCTCTCCAGCAGTTGTTTCAATCTTCCTGTAATCTACAAAAGCCTTGCAGGGTATGTGGTCATCTCAAACTGTGTGCCAGGATCAGGTTATGTGATATGTGGATGTGACTTTCTTACGTCATCTTAGTCTTTTGGAGATTGGCCGTGTTTAACCCTTAGAAAACAGAGCATGTTGGCTGCTGTTTCTTGTTTAAACATACAGTATATACAGAGGCTATAAGAATGTGCAATATAGAGTTTCTTATATCCTTTTCTTAGTGAATTTTCACCAACTATATAAACACACTTGAGCAAAATGTACTCAAAATGTTTAAAATTTGATTAAATTTGTGAAATTTGGAAATATGTCACAGTTCAAAGAAAAAGAAAAGACATAAGAAGACGAAAAAACACATTTTCTAAAGTCTAAATATGTGACCTATAAACTCACACCCCCAGGATGTCCATATAAGGAGTGTATTATTCCCATGGCAAATAACCATGGGTGCACCTGCGGCACGAGCGCAAAGTGTTAATGATTTTCTGTCCCCAACAATAGGGTGACAATAGTTCACACCAATGCTGATCATTTCACTGAATATATTTCAAAATGTCTAAATCAATAATAGTTCAGGCGTGTCTTTTTATTTCAGATATATTTTATAGTCTTATGTCTTATTGTGTGCTCCCACTTCTGGCTTCCAGATTTTAAATTGAAATGGAAAAAAGGGGAATGAATGAACTAAGTTGTGTTGAGGAGACAAGATATAACACAAGGAGGCCAAACATGCAGTCTTCCTTTTGTTTGACATGGCTCCATTAGCAATAAACCCATCCCCTTTTTTTTTGGCATTTTTGCAAAGCCTAGTTAATAAAAATAAACAACATAAAATAGCAGGGGATTCAAGTCGACCGGTGACAAAGAAAACAAGTGATCACAGAACAAATTATCCAAAGCTTGGCTTTGTTTATTTCCTTTTTGTCCTGCCAATAGAAATGAGCTTCTTTGGTTTACAATGCACAAGAAAATTCTTTGCCAAAGGAAAAAAAACAAAGCAAATCCCAGCAGTAAGAATGACTGCAGACACAATAGTTAATCACCAAACTGTGAACTGTACTCACTTCTTCCATTTTCTTTCTTTACATTGCGCTATACATTCCGGTTTACCCCGAGCAGGCTTTGTCTTTATAAATGGCCAATGGGTAGGATTTAGGACATCTATAGACATAAGTGGAATATAGTATTCATGATTATCTTCTCATTGGATGGGTGTGCCTTAGAGAAAGGTTCTTACATTTGTCACCTTGTTTGTGTGAATGTATTTAACTTTGCCAGAGTGACTCTTGTTCTTCAATTTATTTAAATCCTGTTAAATTGTTTTTATACCTCAGTCATGACACTTGAATACATATACGTGTATATATTTTGTATTGTCTCACAGGACTGATAGGGGAACAACTTTGTCTTGGAAGGTACAGGAGTTGATTAATGACTCACAGATCGAATCATTTCCCCTTTTTTTTAAAAGAAATGGGGAAATACATTTTTACTTTTACTTTACTTTATTATTTGTGATATGACTGGAAGTACATTTCTTTTTGTATTGAATGTTAAAAAAAACAACAACAAAAAAACGCCTGGTTGGCTGAGCTCGCACAAAATAAATCCAAGAAAAATTACAGTGTAACAAAAAGTCATATATATCCACAGTGACTATGCAGATTGAGTACGACTCCCTTACACAACACCGACAGAGTCGTGTTATAAAATCTGCAAATGGAAAAAAAAAACAAATGCATGGGTGGCAGTAAATGTCTCTGTCCCCCTGCATCATCCTTCCTTACTATTCAACATCTCCCCGAACAGTTTTCAGATTCAGTAACCTCTCTATTAAGAAAATACATGCCTCGCCTCGGCACAGTGCAGCTATTTTACATTTCCATCAGTGATAGTACCGGGAACCTGGTACTTTTTTTAGTATCTGGTTCCAAGCGAGCTGAGCTGATAGTTTGTGTGACGTCATCAGACTGCTGGCCACTGATTGGTCAGAGTGCCGTCACAGGAAGAGGCATGAGCAAGATGTCCAACACAGGAATCAAGCCCAACAATGACAAACTGGAGATGAGTTAAAAAGACTTAAATATCCTAAAAACGTGGTTTCATCTCCAACAATTACTAAGGAAATGTCTAAAATCTCAATATTTAACAGAAGAGTCTGGTATATTATATAAGCAGCGATCGTGAGCTGCATCACAAACCCTGCTGCTGTATCTCAGCTCAGTGACTGTGTCCGAAGTACTGAACAAATCTTTTTCATTTATTGACTCTAATGATTCAGTACATCGAAAACAACTGCTTTACAAGTCATTTGTCACTAGTTTGAGTGTGTCGTGTGTAAAGTGAAGTCACTGCAGTTTCACGCAGCCGTGCTGTGATGACTCCGCCCACGATGAGGAGGTACTATAATGTAACGGAAACACAACCAAACCGCATATAGGCGAGGCGAGCTAGGACCATGTAGTGGAAACACGGCATAGGTCTCTACTAAATTCCAAGGTTTAGTAGTTACTAAACTACTAAACCCTTTGGAATCTCTAACAAGCGATCAGCAAGTAGTTTACTGATTGTGGTTACACCAGACCAACTCAAGCAATCCTGTATCTAGTAAACTCATAGTAACGCACAAGTGGTTACTACTCGACGACGACAACAAGCTGGCTACCCAATCAGCATGCAGAGCAGAATGTTATCCTGTCCAGACAGTGTCCAGATGAGACACGTCTTTATACCAGCTATAAAAAACAGGTCTGTGGGAGAGAGAGGATTTTTTTTTGGGCAAGGTCAACAGGGTGCATGGACGTCCTCCACAGTGTAGCAGTGGTAGAGGTGATGATGGATTCCGCCATCAGACTGAGGTTAACTGGCAAACTGGCCCATTACGTGAAAGCATATCATATGCAAGGTTACACACATACGCAACAACCCACACCAATCATACACAAAGTACCGACAAGTATCACCATGACTTTTAGGCATCCACACACAGACACACAGGATATACCCATGTGTCCCTGTGGTGATGGATAGACCAGCAAAGTATTTTGCAGGCACTTCTAATATTCAGGCCTGCTGTAATTTTTCACACAACCTTTTATGTCAGCCAACAGACCCACAGAGAGATAGTGAGAGAGAGAAAGAGAGAGAGAGAGAGATAAAGGGGAGGGGTAAAAGCGTCGCCTTTTAGAAAGAAAACCACTAAGAAAATAGCTGAAGTGATGCTCACATTAGTAAAGTAGTCATTCTTTGCCCTTTTGACCATTTGGAGACATGGTAAAGTATTTCTGTCTGAGAACACGACTTTGTGTGGCTTTTTTTTTTGTGACTGTATCTTTATTTCACTTTGGTCCTTCCACGTTGAATTCATTTTATAGTTTAACATTTTAAACTAAGGGATATCTCCATGCACTATAGCTTAACAAACTGCGCCCCCATATGCTGTGTCAAGCTTTTGTTGCTTCCATTTGCTGTTCATGTAAAGTCAGCACTGCTTTCCATCTGTTTCAATTTAAAGCACTTTCAGGAGTTCAAATGGGAGAATAGTTTCACCTCCCTGCAGGACCCTTTTTTAAGAAACACCATTACTGATCCAGGAAAACCCACTGGTGATTGAATTAACGCTGCAGAAGAACTGCACATATGCAGTTAATAATACGTTTATTAACTGGGCGAAAGCTGAATTTAAATAAAACAGTTCCCAAAACATGGGAAGGTGCATTGGTAGAGGAAGAAATGAACCATTGACATTAAAAACACTTCGTTCTAAGCAACTTTGTGTCTTAGCACAGCACTCATGCAGCAACTGTGTGTGTGTGTGTGTGTATGTGTGTGTGTGTGTGTGTGTGTGTGTGCATGCACCCCCCAATACCAAAAAAAGGAGTTTGTCAAAATATCTTGCAAAAAGTGTTTATTACGTAGTGTCTGTTTATGGGTTCTATAAACGGTAGCTTCTATGACGTCATCACTAGTGGCTCGTGTCGTCCTTGCATAGCACGCTATGTGATACAAAAAAGTGTATTTTTTGACATCACTAGATCATGGCTATTTGGCACAAACGAAAAAAAAACATGCTTCAGGACAGTTTTGGGAGAGTGATATAAATGTTTTGAGCCCTAACCTATTATCAATATGAACTGTACCCTACTATACATTTACTCTAATTCCCTAAATCACCAGTGGAATAACTAATGTAATTATATTATACTGAAAATTCTAACCTACTTAGTTCTGTTTTAGTAATTACATTCTGATGGCAGAAAAGTTCTTTTCTTCAGTCCAAAATCTGCTGGATTCTACTCGCGTTACTGTTGTTACTATTGTTTATTTATTTTATCTACACAATTTTACATGAGTTCTCTGAACATTGATAAATGCTGTATTCTTTGATAGGATCACCCTATGTCAGCTCGGATTGGCTCCAGCCTTCTGCTTTACCCTCATATGGAGGTGAGTGGCGTCTTTTTCTCTGCTCATTGTTTTTTCTTTTTTTTCTTTTGAAATAAAGCCTCGTCTTCATTCTATTTATCTGACATCCCCCAGTGTACGTGTCTCATTATTTATCTCAAGTATAAATGGAACATAAACACTGGTCGGGATTGCAGACAATCAATAAAATGAATTAAAAAAAAATAGTGAGCAGGATTAAATCAGTTATTTTTCTGAGTGCTGCGTAGGTCTATAGTTATAGTCTGCAATTACGGCAATCACCCCATCCATTACTGTGCTGGTTTGTTAACACTGTGAAAGAGAAAAACGGTCAGAGAGAGTACAGTTGATGCCTTGAGGCAAAAGAAAGAAGGTGTGAGGAGGATGTGTCAGGTGGTAAAGGTTAGAGCTGGTCTGAAATGCCTATATATATTGTATATAGATATATTTGAACTGTCTCATTACATTTAATTGTTTATTCATGTATTATTCAAAAATTCTTCTGTGTTATTGAGTCAAAGTTATGATTCATTTTATATCCCATTTTTAGAAGTGATATAAAGTAGCAATAATTGTGCCGAAGTCCCAAAACTAGACTTTTTTTTGTTCATAAAAACGAGCCAAGTGAATTTGGAACTGTGACGGATTTCCAAAATCGCACAAATTCAATCCGATTTTAAACATTTTGAGTAGTTTTTGCTCAGGTGCGTTTATATAGTTGGTGAAAATGAAACTTCCTGTGGTTTCTTTTCAGTCAAACTCCAACCTGTTTGCTGCATCAATCTTGCTGGAAAAAAAAAAGATTCACTTCCTGTGTGCGGCACGCAAATGTCACTGGATAAAACAAGATTCAAAACACTGCTGGGAAATACAAAGAGTCCTGTGGAGCTTTTCAGCTTAGTCAGCATTGTTTGACCTTAACGGCTTGAATGTAAAGGATATTGATTTAAATTTAATTGTTATGCGCTGCAGCTTTTCTAGTCCGGTCACCAAAGTTCTGGTGAAAATGGTGTCGCTACAGAGTTAAGAGATTTCACGATTCCCCAGCTTTCCCATGAGCACGGGTGTTGACCTTTCAAGTGTACTTATTTGTGCTTTGTGTTTGACCATGGATCTACATGAACAGACAGCTCTGTCCACAAAACAAAGCACTCACTTGTCTCACAACTCAGGAGCCAAGACCTGGGTCCCAAATCGCCTCTGATTGATAAATGACAGCAGAGAGTTTCCTCCTGCTTCACTCACTCCACGCCACACCACTCACCCCCTCAAATCGCAAAGACACAAGTGGACAAGTGCAGTTAACATCACCTTCCTTTCGACAACAGCTGTGTCTCACTGCACCTCTGCGGCCCGTGAGACAGCCTGAGTGACAAATGACAGCAAAGGTCTAATGTGTTTTCACACTTGTGTTTGTCTGCCTGGGTTCACCGCTGTCACTTGACTCTCTCGTCATAAAAGCTGAGATAAATCTAAAATATTGGATGAGATGAGAGCAGGGGGATGGTGATTCTACAAGGCTCAGGAGTTAGATGAAGACTTTTCATTGGACACATATTAAACATCTATTTATATTTATATAACACATATATTGCACTGTGTGATTTTAATATAGCGCTCTCTAACTCTTTTACTGTTTTGTATTTACTGTTACACTAAAGAGAAGTAAACCCATTGTAGCAGTGTGGACGTGACAAAACCTGTGGACCAGTTTATATCATTTTGTTGTGGTTAGTGTAACAACACCACCTGCTAACCCGGCTTAGCTGTGTGATGGTAAAATTTGTTTTCTTTGGATTCTTTATTTCCGTCTGATCTTCAAAATATGTCTAAAACAATCAGACACAAGCTGAACGACTGATATCAGGAGGAGAAACACAACTGTGTGTCGCATCAAACCTAGAATCTGCACTGAATATTGTTAGATTCTAGTGGTAAACTGCTCACAATAATGACAGAGTTTCCAATTTGGTAGTTTCCAATTGTAATATTTGAAACTGCAGTTTAGTTTACAGTAGGTAAATCGTAATCTTTCACCGCAATGTAAACATTGTGGAGGTCGGGAGCAGGTAAGAAACTACAGACTATACTATAAGAGTTTGTTACAGGTGTGCACGTCACAGGACAGCAGGTTTCACAATGAAAAAGAAAAAGACTTTTATTCTTTGAAGCACTTCTCAAGTGTGTTGACTCCTGACTGACCCAGTTATCCCTTCCTTTCATTCACTGTACACGGAGGTTAAACTGTGGCTGCTACCTAAAGCCTGAAGTCAGACTTCAGACTGTGAACAGTGACATTGATTTATCATTTTTCTCATTCTTCTGATGTCAGTTTTCTGTTTTGTGTTAACAAGAGCCACAATGGGGGCAAGCAGAGTAATCAAAATGCAAGGAAATCAAGAAGAAAGAAGAAATCTACTACATTTTAAGGATATGCAAACTAAAACATTCAACCCACACCTTCATGTTCTGCATTAGTTTGCTATTTACCTTCACAACACACAGAACCACACTGTTCATAATGCATCTGTGTTTCCTTCTTTAAATGAAACAATTGGAGACTGCACTCATTCTGGACTCCAGACGGGGCTACACTCAATCCCTTTCCAGCATCACCTGTTTATACTTATAGTATTTAAGAGAATTCATCCAGGAGAAGAAGCCTGAGGGCCGACATACGGATTCATACATCTCAGAATGAACAACATGATCTCAGAGAAGCAGGGTTGCTCAGTGTAGGCCTGTATCTACAGATGTACTGTAAGATGTACAAATGAGGCACATCCCCTCAAACAGATCTGTAGCCCTGCCCCTTACACCACATTAGTTATGCACAAATGCCACACAACATATTTGCTACAACTGTCATAGTCAAGGAAATAAGAGCATCTTTGCTTATGCAAGAAGAAGATGGATCCTTTCATACTGATGATGTTTATATGGAAATAATGACCAGATTAATTACCAATGCTCAGTCAGAGGTGAATAAATAGCAAGTCATCTTTTGTTTGATGCCCATGAATTAAAAACAAAAAAAAACCTGCTGCTATAAATAATAGTCAATATTGCACAGGCAAAATATGACTTAACTGTAAAAGCACATTCTAATTTTGCACTTTGTGCCTTTAGGGTGATCTTATTTTGGTCGCCATGTGCAGAGAAACTTTAATAACAGATAGAAGATAATTTATTTGATATTATGAAACAGGTTTTAGATTTCACAATTACAATGACATGTGTTGCAATTATGCGCCGACGTCCACCTTTAACAACACAACAGGCTGACGACTGACTATGATGCCTGACTTAATGCGTCCAGGTCCACAGAGTCTGACTGTATGAAGTGTGCACAGAGGGGAAAAATAAACCAGATGAATATGATCCAGCATCATCCCCACTACCAGATACGTGACTGGTGTAATGAGTTGAGGGTGACAGATCATCACTGCTGGATCCTGTAGCCACCAGCTCCCCTGTCTGCCAATCACATGCCTACGAAGGCCACCCACACACAGAGCGTGTCTTCTTCCACGTTTGGGATTGTTTCTGAGTGACAAGCATAAAAAATGCATCTGTTTTCATCTGTTGGGTCTGTATTGATCCATTTCTGGCAAAGAGGCAGAAAATAAAGGTGCAAAGTTAACTATTTTAGGATCTGGGATGCTTCATATTTTTGAGTGGCACACTGAGTAAAAGATGACAAAACATGTCTGGCTATATCCATCATCCGTGTATTTCTGTGCTTCATTTCTGCCCACTGATTGGAACTGCCAGGAATATGCCCCTTTTTTTCTACCTCTCTGTCTGACAAGTGCTTTTGCCTCTCTGGCGCCTTATACATAAAGATAATAAAGTAAAATTAAACAGGCAAACAAACCTATGCATTGAACAATATATCCATTTGTTAAATACTCTGTGGTCAAAATGTACTGTTTAAACAAATGCCACATTCAGAATCAAGTCCAGCCTTGCGTGTATTCTGCACACAGTACGTAACAACAAAATAATATGAGATAAGGACTTTGTGATTGACAAGTGAATGCTTGTGCAGTTTCAGCCCCTTTGTCAACTATCTGGTCACTTGTCAGCCTGGAACTGATATGACCTGAATACTGAAATGAATGGAAAGTATCATGAATGGCTACACAGCAGATGGACAAGTTAGGGTGGACGTCGGTGTTTGCCTGTCTATGTCGATATCAGGCTGCATAATTTCTCTCAGCGTGTGTCCTTCACGCTGTGTTGTGGGCTGATGAGAGTCCTACCTAGAAAAAAAAAAATCTCTCAGCGAATGTGTGCCTCAGATCAGGGTTACAGATATGGTCAGGAGGCTGCAAAGATATTGTACAGTGACAAGATCTTCCCGAAACCTCCTTATCTGATCACCAATGTCGGTGGCTGTGTGTAGACGCATTAGTCATTTGATGAAGGTAATGAATAACTTGATCAGCACGCTGTATTGCATCTTCTAGTCTAATACCTTTCATGCTTGGACATCACGTGACGGTCGGATTGTAATACCTTTAATTACCAGCTTATCGTCATTAAGACAGGTAGTTAGTTTCAACCGAATGAATGAAGTACTGCTGCAAGCTGCCATTAAGAACATCCATTCATTTTATATATATTTTGAATTTCAGGACACGATTATACCAGTGTAGACCATTAACATTTGCATAAAAATAAGTGACTCTCTCTCGAGTAACACGGAAGAAAATGAAAATGCTGTCAGTCAAAGATCAGCCCTGAGAAAGAAGTATGATATGGGACACGATGGTATGGCGGACGGCGGTAAGGCCAACAAAATGTCAATGGTTTTGTGGTGCAGTCTTGCGGTATTCAAAAGAAATTGTATCATAAAAAATAAATAAATACTGGTTTTGGGTTTAAATTGGTATACTGCCCAGCACTTATACAAAGCAAATCTGACTGATTGTATCATTGTACAAATATACAGTATAGTGCATGAAAATTCACTATCAAATTGATTGTATTTATTGATAATTGTAGCCTTGGAATTTCCAAATACTATAATTTCAGTAGTCAACGTAAATGTCATAAATTACATAAAATATGCTTCTGCCCAAATATTACTGCTGTCCAATAATTTCTCCCCAGATTCTTTACATTGTGCATCCAATGCCGTAGTTTGTTTCCCAAGTAATTTACTGTGTTTTCTTATAAAGTGTCAACTCGGTAGTTTTTTGACATAAAGAGGTAGATTAAAGTTTAAAGTTTCTTTCATGGATTAACACAACTTAGGCATGTCTTTGAAAGACAAGCATTGCATGAATAGAAATTTGCCTCTATTAGACTACGCATTAGGGTAAGTGATGGTTGTAGTAATTTGATTTGAATTGAGAGACTCATCGAGCAAACAGTGGGGATGGTGAAGTGGGTGATAAATGGACTGTATTTTTCCTTTTGACCATTCAAATCGCTTCATACACACACATCACATTCACCCGTTTACACACGCTTACATACTGACGGCACAGCCGGGGACACTCTGTCTTTCAGAGCTGGTGACCACTGACAGTTACTCACAGTTTGTGGACAAGCTTTTACCTGAGCCCTGGGTTCAGAGCTCAATGTGGTGTCTCCTCCCTCTTTGTGAGACATAAATTGATTTGTTTAAGGAAATAATAGCGTCACATGCAATATCTTCGATATTAAATTGTATTTGTGTCATTAGGTGGAGGTAAAAACACGTTCACGACAGTAACCTCTTCAGTCAATAAAGCGATTCCAAGGAAATAAGAGGGGACATTTTTAACAATAAAAAACAGATCAAATCCGGAACACATTTTTGAGTGTATTTGTGAAGGCGTGTGTTTGTTTACGGCTATTTGTGCAGATCATTAGACCTTATAGAGTGAGAAGCTCTATCAGAAAAATGAATGGTAAGGTTATATATTTTGTGATAGAGATTAAGGTTCAACTTAAGGGATAGGGAATGTATTATGTATTAAGGGGTGGTGTTTAGGGGTTAAGGCTAAGGTTAAGGTTAGGGTACATTTTGAGAGTGTGCATAAATGGATGCATGTGTGAGCGTGTGTGTGTGTACGTAAAACCTTGACTGGCTGTTAAGGGCATTGAGTGACATCAGGCAATGAGCTCATCAGATTCATATCAATCCATCAGTCCCAGTGTATGTGTAAGTGATATGTGTCGATAAGGAAAACGTGCATGGGTGTGCGTGCACATGTGTGTGTGTAAACCAGACAATCTGTCAGTGCAACATATGGCACCACAAAGACAGATGAATCTATGGTGCGTGTGAGGTTTGACATGGGTGTAGATGTGATATTGTGCAGTGAAAGCGTGTAAGAGATTGCACACAGTACTGGCAAAACATGTGCCTTCATATGCATGTGACTCATATGATCGTCTTTGTATGAGAGAGTAATTGAGGATGGTTGTGCGTGTGCCTCTAACCTGCAACTTGAGAGTGCTGCTTGTATGCCGTCAGTCACTGCAGACAGCCATTGGCTAAACAATACAAGAGTGAGGGGTTGAGAGAGATGGATGATGAATTGTTGAAAGGAACTACACACATGGGAAAAGACGGAGAATGGAAAGAAGGGTGAGACAAAAGAAGTTGGAAACAGATACAAAAGGCCAGAGGGAAGGAGACACAGAGAGAAAAAAGAGCCAACAATGGCAAAGAAAAAGCAAGAACAGACAATGACGAGAAGAGCGAGGGACACCAAGTACAAGAAGAGGTTCTTAATGTTGCAGCCATCAGTATTGAAGACGCATGGACATACACATGTACATATAATATCACAGTGGCACAACATAAATCTTTCAGTGTCTTGCTTGGGCTCACACTTGTAAGGGGACTTTTCTGCATTGTGCTCGCTGCTCAGCCTGGAATTATGATATCCAGGGAGCATCTTAAGAGCAGAGCCGCCGGTGCCAAGTCTAACTGCAATTCTCTTTGTTGAAATAATTTGTGTAATTGTGATGAGAGTGTTCCTGTCTGAACAACTTTGCTGCTGAGGAGAGAGCTTGACAGGCTTGTCCGCACTGCGGAAAAAAAACCACATTCTTAGTGGAAACAAAGTGAGAAGCTACAATATCAAAGACTACATCTTATTCTTTGGGCTTCTCGCCACAGCCTCCATCTCACCCTGTCTCCTCAACTATTACACCAACTGCTATTTGACAACAAAATATTAGGACATTTGATGTCACTGAACAACAGTATACTCTGTGACAGTAAGCGTTATATGGAGGTTTAGAGAGCCAGTCTGATCTGACCTTACATGGGCAGTCCAATCAATTAATGAAACAAGGTACATTTGCGTGTGGTAAAGTCAGTGTTTTAAAGATTATCGGCCGGCTCAGATTACAGCTTAAATGTAAAGAAAGTCTCAGGAAACTCTGAGACTAAACCACATTAGAAACAAGTCAAATAAGGTAAAGGTGAATGGAACAAATGAATTCTTGTATAATTAATTAATACAAGAAAAGCAGAGGAAACTAAACTTGAGAAAAGGGAATAGAAAATACAACATACAATTAATAATGAATAATGAATAGTAATGGTCATATCCAAATCAAAAGCTAATGAGGAATATTTAGGTTTGTAGCTCGAGTTCCTTAGACTGACAGCTCAGCAACTAAACATATAGTTAAAAACTGCTTCACTGGAAGTTTTTCTTTCACTTTAACTTTGTAAGCATGTCAGTCAAATTGACTGGTGCAAGACCATTAAGTTATTTAAAGAAATAAAACATCTGTCAACGACAGTCAGCCAGTCATGCTATCTCCATATGGTTCTTTTTCAGCATTCAAGTTCCTCATCAAGTCAGATCATGTGACTTTTCTGTGTCGCGTGTATAACTGTGTCGCTCACGGAAACAAATGGCCACACTTTAACCTCACTGTTGACTGGGTTTAAGCATATTTGATGATATAACACGACATATTTACATCACAGATATAATCACACCAGTGTGAGGAACACAACGTTGTGGTCAGATTCCAGTTCAAGCTCCAGAGGTGTGGTTTGTGTAACGGGCCCTGATAAACATTTTTTTCCTGATAATATGAAGTAAGAAATAATGAAACGGTGTAACAATGGTTCATAAGCAGACATCAATATCTGTCAGTGTTTCATAGAAAGCTCTTGATTTGGATTTTCTGCTCATATTGATTTGTTGCCATTTGTGATGCATGAAGGTGTAATGTTTGCCTGCAGTTCTCAGCTGCTGCGGAAAAAATCCTTAGTTTGGTGTTCCACGTTGAAACAATGATCAACAAATAAAACACAGTCGATGCTATAAAATTTCACCGATGCAGCAGTTACTTTTCCACACAGTCTCTTACACGTCCACGCGCTGGACCCGTAAAAGACAGACAACACACGTTTCATTGCACCAAAGTGATAGCGTGAGACAACAGGTCTAAATGTCTCCATATCATCGTAACTAGAGTTGTTCCAATTCCTATACCTGTATCGGAAATGCCTCCGATACTGTGGAAATGTGCATAAATGCATGCATGTGTGAGTGTGTGTGTGTGTGTGTACGGAAAACCTTGACTGGCTGTTAAGGGCATTGAGTGACAGCAGGCAATGAGCTCATCAGATTCCTATCAATCCATCAGTCCTAGTGTATGTCTAAGTGATATATGTCGATAAGGAACGTGTGCATGGGTGTGCGTGCACATGTGTGTCTGTGTAAACTAGACAATCTGTCAGTGCAACATATGGCACCACAAAGACAGATGAATCTATGGTGCGTGTGAGGTTTGACATAGTTGTAGATGTGATATTGTGCAGTGAAAGCGTGTAAGAGATTGCACACAGTACTGGCAAAGCATGTGCCTTCATATGCATGTAACTGATGCATTTTACCAATGCAGCAGTTACTTTTCCACACAGTCTCTTACACGTCCATGCGCTGGACACGGGTCCAGCGACAGACAACACACGATTCATTGCACCAAAGTGATAGCGTGAGACAACAGGTCTAAATGTCTCCATACCATCGCAACAATAACACTTCTTATCTGCTTTTCGCAACTTATCACTTTGCCGGCAACAAAAGTCAATTCAATCACTGTTGACAAAGAAAACAAAACTCATAATTTCTCCACTCTTAGTTATGGATAACACTGAAACAAACAGGCTCCTGTAGAACAAGTAAATGTATTTGGAACACACAGTCTCGTGGACACTTTTAAGAGATTCCTCTGACAAATGAAAAACAATTGCAGAATAGTATTAAATTTATAGCTGTATCTATGCTGTACCACAGTGTGAAACAAAACAGTGGCAGCATGTAATTTTGCTCTTGGATGCAGGAGGTGGGTATTATCCAGCGTGGCCTCAGTTCCTGTGACAATGAGCCAACAAAACAACAAGAAAGACCTTCATGGCAATAATGAGAAGGTTGGTCACAGAGGGGGTAAAAATGTGTTTCTCTCTAACACACACACACACACACACTTAGATACAGTACACGTGTGTTTGAGTGACTGTCTGTTATCAGAATTCTCTGAGCAGACGTAGAAGCTTTGCCTGACCTTAACATGTTCAATTAACCCGCAGTAATCCCTCTGGAGGGGTGGAGCTCAGCAAAGGTATGATGACTTTCATTGTAAACAGAATGAATTACGCCCAAAGACGTGGACGTACAGCGACACAGAAACTGAACATTTATAGGAAGCAGTAGATTTGTGATGTCCTGTAACTCGGATAAACACAATGCAAGGGCTAGAAAATAAATGTTAGCAATATTGCATACAAACTAGCAGTTAGTTGACGGTAGCTTGACAGACTTCAAACTTGGCAGAAAGAGAATATCAATTTTCAATATTCAGTAAGAAGCTTCACCTTGCCATTAAGGCCATTTTAGCATGTCTTCATACAAACTGGTCAATGCATGGGACTATGCGATAGCGACAGAAACTTCTATTTCGTAGAAGAAGAGAACTTTGATCAGCAAAGGAAAGCTTTGAACTTTTGTGCTAAAGAACCACCAAGAGAGAACTGTGGATTAGAATCCAATTTTCAATATGGAGAGGAATCGTCACCTTGCCAGAAACTGAAGCTTTGAACTTCTGTGCTGAAGAATTCATTAGAAGAAGTAGAGAGGTGAAAATGGGGAAGATTGGTGATAAAAATTCCTCGAACTGTGGGCAGCATTACACCTCTCAGTGTACAGCCTGCCGGAAATTATTAGAAGAAGAAGAAGAAGGAGGAGGACTAAGGAGATGCCAAAGCAATTTGAGCTGCATTGAAGAACTTTGTACTGTGTTTGAGAGCTTGGGACTGTGACGAAGAAGGATGAGACTGAGGAGATGAGAGAATGAGAAGAAGTGGTCAGAAACCTACACATACTACCAATATACTATACAAATAACCCCAGTTATGGTCAGGTCTTATACATAGTAAGTGTCCAACAAATCAGAGGATTCAAAGAGGTCAATGTAGGAAGGGTTGGCACTTCCCTGACTTATTGTCAAATTTATATTTTGACATGTAACTATGTGACTCAATATCTCTATCTTCCTCACTCACCATCAACTTCCTGTTGTCCATGACAAGGGGACGCCTTTACTTATTATCATTAGTTTGTCTCTGTATACATGTGCAGCCAGTTCCAATATAATGTAGTTTAATGTGTAAGGAGGAAGGAACTTTGTTACACTGCCTTCAAACATTAACACGCACTCTCGGTCATTCATGTGCCAAAATTGAACATAGAAAGTCAACACAATGACACCGCTAGCAAAGCTAAAATCACAGTTTTCACAGCTTTCCCTTGAGGAAAAGAGTTAGTGATTGGAGACATTTGGTCTCCCCATTAGATTCCAGATTCAGAAGAATGGTCTGAGAAGAGACAGAAGAGTGAAGAGACACACTCTCTCTCTCCCAGTCTCAACCTATGGAAAACCCAAACACACTGCTATACTCATACTTATATAATGTTGATAACCTTCACTTCACTTAAAAATGTGACTGTATACACTTAAATGACCTGTTTCAAAAGTCTATATTTTCATTGCAAAACAAAACTTTATTTCCATTAAGAAAAGTTTAAAAAAAAAAAGAAAAGAAAAAAGAAATAAATCCATATTTAGTCAGAATTTACTGGTAGATTTACTGAATTTCTGTGGTAAAAATATGCTGTATATAAAAATATTCAGCCTTGCAGCCTTATTTATTCTGCTAAAATGACTCCACTAAAAGGCACATAATACATATTGATAAGAGCTTCAGGACTTCTGCTGCATAAGATCCTTTTTCGACTTACGCTGTCATTCTTTGGCCACTCGAGAACAGCGGTGAAAACCAAAAAAGGAAGATTTGTATGCAGACCCTTCATAAAGAACTTAATTGACCAAAGGAGACATCTTTCTCAAGAGTTAAAATCAGTTTTTTCTAAGGGACTCATCCCCCTTTTGTATTTAAATGAGAGTCTAGCACATTTTTCAGTGGTCTTCTCTCAAAGGACCTCATGGTAATTTGTGACACTGTCCGCATAGAAAAGCGATGGGTGTTTGTAATACGGATGTTCAAAACACCAGCCAAATCCAACGGACAAAGAATGTGACAACAAAGTCAATGCAGACACAAGTAAGCAAATAGGATATACCCATCTCTTATAGTAAAATAGTATTTACTATTTGAATAATACATTTATATCCTCAGACAATCCATTTCATGATCCACTGTATTTAAAGTAACTAATGTTAACTGAGTATTGGGCTTTTTGTAAAACCCCTGAAGGCTACTACAGTCAATTTTTTTATTTTTTTTTCAAATGGCAAATAAACAGTTTGCTCCATAAATGATTGTTTTGCAGTGCAGTTACTAAACTAGTGTGGAAATCATATCTTATCTTATTCTGGGTTCCGATTTAAGAGACTTCACATATTACGAGTGGCTGTACATGGTGGGAAGTGAGAGGATGTCAGAGGTTGTATACAGCATTGTGATCAACTGTGTCAGAGACTGTATGGATGCATGGGTGAATATGAGGCACTATTATTAACTTTGAGGATCAGTAAAGTTGTTTGTAGTTGAGCTGTCACTAGTCCACTACAAGATGGCATTCTCAGGTGTGATGTTATCTGGGAAATGGTGTGAAGAGGCCATGATAGAAGAAGAAAATCATTTAAAACCTTACCCAGTGGAAGCTATACTATGTGCTATGTGTTGAATTATTGGACAATGACTATGACCCAGACCTTATGCCATTGCTACATCTACACTAAGTTGATTTCCAACATAACAGATAAACTGAGATAAAGACGGGATTCACAAGCAAATCCACCCACTACAGGACAAAAAGACTCGGTCCCCAACAACAGACCAAAAACAAAGACCACATGTTACAACGTTTTCTATTTTCCTCTATTTCTTAATCCTAATTGTCTTGCTTTTGTTTTCCTACATGTTTACACTGTAAAGGTTACAAACGGTGTACCCTGTGAGGTTTACCCGGCAGCCTTTGAGACGGTACCAAACTAAGATAAATTGCAATGGAGATTTCGGGAAGATCAATGTGTTCGTGTGCGTTCAAGGGACTTTGCCCCTGCTGTCCAAGAGACTGAGTGGAGGTAGCAAAGAAATGAAGACAATCCCCGACAGACGGTGACATGATGCCATTATATTCTTCTAGATAGAGGATTCCCCTGTTGATGACACAAATAGCTCCCCTGTAAACAGTCATTTTTCAACTTAACCTTCCACATCTAGTGTCTCTGAACACTATGTTCAGCAGTAAAACATCCATTAGTATACATTTACGTTGTGTTATACAACATGTAGTCCATCGCAAGCCTTCTGATTGGGAACACACGTTTCATTAATTGATCAATCACAGTCTGTTCAGATTATTGGCTGTGATCGCTTCCGGGGATCAACCACATGTTTTTTTTTGTTTTATTAAGATTTATTTAAGATTTATAACAACAGACACTGGGTGATGTTTGTGTTATGCCATCATCAAACTGGTATTTCTCCTTTGTATTGTTGCGATATACTTCACCAACTATGATTCAGAACCCAAGAGGAGAAGAAGTAATGTCATTCTGGCTCATTAGCTGGGAGTAATGCTCTTGTTGTGTGACGATCTGTGAGGAACATGTCCTGCCACGTTTCAAAATTGAAATATGTGGGACCGCACACTGGGTATTATCTGAAATAGAATAAATCATGGAGGAGTGCAAGATAAATCTCTTCCATTGGGCATAACCTCCCTGTTCTTTGTGTCACAGCTGTTGTGATTGAATACAGCTTCCCCTCCAAAATGAAGACAATCCTTGTTAGACTGCAATAGAAAATGAACGTAAACCTGCCCTTCAATACAAAGACAAAAGAAGAAAAGGAATGCCCCATGATAGCACAGTTCCTCATCTCATCTCACCATCTGTCACAAGCTACCATTAGTATCGAGGAAAAACCACGTGTGCTGCAATTAAACTCTTTCACTTACAATTTAATGTCAAGAAAATGAAACTGCCCCCCGGTCTCAACACGGAGAAAACTAAATTGATGACCTCTTATGCTAAATAATACTAAATGAAGCACTGATAAGAATGTCAGGTTACAGAATACTAAAAAGAAATGATCTGCACCTATCTGGTAATACAGTACAGTATCAGTATAATTAGAGTGCATATATTATTATGTCGACTGATTATTTAATATGTAAAAGAATAAGAAAACCTGAGCTTTTGCTACATTTCATGTAACATTTTTAATAATATTGCATAGTGGACGTTGACGGTCATTGAAAAACCAACTGTTCTTTGGTGTTATACAGTGTGCAATTTCAGCAATCTGAATTGACATGCATATAATAATCTTTGCTTTTATTTATTTATTAAAGTACATTGTGCGTCTATTGCAACTGCAAATGTGAAAATTGGCTTCGGTCTTCCCGATATTAGACGGCTCAAACCAGCTGAAGTACAAGCATGCAAGTTGTTCTGTTTTCATTTTTTATTTTTTTTTATTTAAGGGTTACTTGCATGTAAGTTTGATATTAAAGATTATTATTGCTGGCCAGCAGAATAGAACATGTACTTCAAAGCAGTGGAAGAGATTCTAAAAAGAATCAATCATGCTAGAAAACTGCTGGAACATTGGGTCATAGTGAACACAAAAGGGTTTTGTGTCCCAGCATTTACATCAGTCTACAGGGGTTAGCAACCAAACTTAATGGAATGATGAAAACTAAAGTAAATATCAAAAGTGGATTCATCTGTGTTCCTCAGTGTTGTTCCCCGGTTTGTTGGAATTGTTACTGTGGTTCACAATCAGACACAAAAAAAATTGGAATGACCTGAAATCAGACGGAGACCAGTGTTTTGTCTCGTAAGTTACTTTGGCTTTTCTCCACTTGGAACAAAACTGCCACGTTAAGGGACTTGGTGCAGAGATCAATTTCCTATTGGATTTACACAAGGGCTAATACAGTACAACTTCCCTTTTAAAAATCTAGGAAACATAATAATGGCAATAGCATGCTGCTGATCAGCAGTAATGTACCAGGGGAGCAGCAGAGAGGAAATTGTCTACAGAGCAAATCAAACACATATTAATCTCCTCCATCGGGTTGTTTCATCGATACAAGTGATGCAATCAGATCTTTAATAACTTTCTTCCTCTTCCCTCATTACTTTATCATATACACTTCATCTCCTCACACACCAGTTGCCACTTGTTCTCTTCTATAATTCTATCCTTGATTGTTTCCTGTATATTCTGTCTCCAGCACTGTTTCCTGTCTTACTCCTCATTTTCTGTCCTCTCTTGTCAAGTCCCACACACACATTTTTACGCTCATATTTTCAGGTCTTATTACTTCCTCACTTTTATCACGCCTTCTTTCTGCATTTCAGCTCATTCACCAGTGATCTCATCCACCAGAGGGCATCTGGTGGTGAAACTAGAAGAATAAAGGACGTGATCACAGAAATATCAGGACAAGGAATGCAACATCAAAATGGTTTATATTAAAATGACATATTTTCACTGTGTACACACAGGAAGCACAGGCTGCTAATTTGTGACTGAGGAGGAGCAGAGGTGGAAAGTAATGAGCTACATTTACTCGCGTTACTGTTATTGAGTAGGTTTTTTGTCTACTTTGAGTAGTAAATTTGCAATTTAACTTTAGGTATGTTTTTTTGGATGTACTCTACTTACACTATGTTTTGAATCACATCCGTTACTGAGTAAAAAAATAATAAACCACATACTGGAAACATTCGCCGTGAATGACGAGGACAGGTGAATGACGATGACAGGTGAATGACGATGACAGGTGAATGACGATGACAGGTGAATGACGAGGACAGGTGAATGACGATGACAGGTGAATGGTGAATGGCGAGGACAGATGACTGACGAGGACAGGTGAATGTCGAGGACAGGTGAATGATGATGACAGGTGAATGAAGATGACAGGTGAATGACGAGGACAGGTGACTGACGAGGACAAGTGAATTGGCGTTACTTAAGGTCCCTGAGTGAATGAGAAAAGTTAAAGCATTTGTGACCTTTGACCCACTTTGACTGATACATTATGTGTTTACATATTTTATTTTGTCAGCACTTTTGACACAAGAAAGAACCTCAACCTTGTTAAAAAACATTTTAAACAAGCTACTTTTTTTTACTTTAACTTGAGTACATTTTTAGACCAGTACTTTTAATTAAGTAAAATGTTATCAGAATACTGGCAGTTTTACTTGAGTAGAATTAGAGATGAAACAGTTATTTTTTTAATCAATTGTTAATCGATTACTAAATTAATTTTGATAATCGATTAATCGGTTTGAAGCTTTTTTCATGATTAAAACAAGATTTCGGATTGTTTTAGCTTCTTATATATGAATATTTTCTTGCTTCTTTGCTCCAGATAACAAAGAAATCACTGCATTACACCACAGTAGTATAATATAATAGTATTCATTATATAGTGTAGTAATTTGATATATTATATATAATACAGTTGGTTAGTAATTGTGTTTATTGTGTGTTTGTATGCTGCCAAATTTATACCAAAATAAAACAATTTACTGTTTTTTTTTAAATTAAATTAAAATTAATAAAAATTTGGCCCGGCCCTCAACAATATTTTTTGTTTCTCATGTGGCCCCTTGGGGAAAATAATTGCCCACCCCGTCCTAGAACATCATCATTTCCAGGTTTGACAAACACTGATCAACATTTTTTAACGTTTTCAGACACTTTATGGAAACGATTACTCAAATAATTGAGAAAATGATCGACAGATTAATTGATTATGAAAATAATAGTATAGAGACTAGAGACTAGATTATTTCAGTGCTCTTTCCACCCCTGAGGAGGAGCAAATACAAAGAGAGGTTTTTTTTTTTTTTTCATTTATAATAATAATAATAATATGTGTTTTCTTTTCCCCCCTCTCCCTCATATAATAGTGTGAGACGTCTATTTCACACGTTTGCCTGAAGAGCCTCCTCAGGGAGTAAATGACTGCCAGTATTAGTGGGTAATGTAAAGAAGAACATTAGTCACACATTCTCAGTTTCCCTCGATCACACAGCAGTAAACACCATGTTAAAAGCTCTTTACGACACTGTCTGGATCTATTTCTCACTTCGAATAGAAAATCTGTGATGACTGATGTTTACATTATTCAGGTCGTATTTCACAACGTCACTTCAGTATAAATGCCTCATGTAGATATTATCAAACATTGTATTTTTAACCAAATGAGACCAGATTATACCTCCTCTTGATAGCCATGGAAAAACATTTGTTTCATACTGATTTATATCCATGGCAAGAGAGGAAAATAAGAATATGTATTTGATCATTTTATGTCCTTGTGTTGATATCCTGCCAAAAATAAAATGTATTTTATTTTACAACAAACTTGGTGATAATTGAGACTACAATACAAATATACGAATACAATCAAGCTTCAGCCTCTCCAAAGTCTGAAGGGTACATATGCATGCTCTACATGATAGAAATATTCAAATTGCCTTTTAATAACAGCAAATAAATTCATTCAAATCTTGACATCCAAGGATATTCTCAAGGCTCAATCTACAACTCCCCATAACCCTTTAAAACAGAGCGTATCGCAGATGACACACAGTGCAGGGTTTATGCTATTGGAAAAAAATCCAACACACTCTGAAAGCAATAACATGTGGTTATTACAATAATTTCACTTGCACTGTTGTAGGAACCCGGAGAATCAGAGTCTTTGTTGCCAGAGAGAAGAGAGTTGTAAAAACACCTGTACATAAGTTTCCATATTTTGGCCTGATTTTGGACATTGAGACAAATGTTATTTTAAATATGTGTTGTACTGTTCAAATTTCAAATTCAGCTGGTGCCCATGTACAACTACAGTGTATTTTTTTAAATGAACTTTGTTTTTCTTCATTTTAAATTTTATGGTTAAAATAAAAAAAAAAGAGACAGGAATGAGGCTGAGGTGTTAAAGGGTTAAAACAGAGGTCTCAAACCTGTGGCCCGCGTTGTAAACAAGCAATTTCTGTATTTTTTTTTTCTTGAGCGATAGATTCATTTTGCAATGTATCATAAATACATTTTTATTGTGAGCTGTATATATACTGTGTACATATATATATATATATATATATATATATATATACATATATATGTTGTTACCTATGAACACAGACACTTTTATTTTCAAGCTCAGTGAACTATCTCTAATCAACATTTTTATTGAGATATCATGATGGAATGTAACTGTTTGTTTCTGAATATGTATGAAGATTTGAAAAATTTAACTATTATCTTCATAAACTAAAGGTAGTTGGATTAAAAAGGGGGAGTGATACAATCAGAAAATGCAGCAATGGACCCGTTTATTTATCTCTTTTATCTCTCTTATCTTCTTTGCTTTGGACCAGTGTTTGATTTGATGAGCATCTATTTTGCGTGCACTGTTTTATTTATTTTGGATTTTGAACATAGCAAACAGCATGGTAAGCATTAGGAGTTTTTGGTTGGTAGAGTGTTACATAGCTCATGTGGACCTGCTGTCACATGTCATGCCATTTTCATCCATATTTTAGATTGAAATATTTTGCTATTCTTAGGGGGGGAAAAAAAGCAAGTGTCAGTTTTTGCTGTCACAGCCATTATTATTATTATAGAAGTGCCTGCACAGAGTGCAGTCGTATAAACCATTACATCCAAAACTGTCAACTCAGAGCCCTGACACTCAACTTTAGGAGCCGGGTGAAGCTATTATAGTGGAAAAGATTTGTAGCATTAAAGCTTGGTCCATTACTGTTTCTTTATTTTCTCAGTCCTCCATTCCATATCTTACACGATTCCTGCATGTGTTCAATTATGTCTCTTAAATAAATAAATAAATAAAGAACAAAAAACTTTATTTGTATCATGGCGGTATGTTATCCAGTGTGATCACACATGACTGCACTGACATAAGCTGTAGTGTTGTAATTGTCTGCTTCGTTGTGTTTGATAGCACCTCATTCTCTCATATTCTTATTTATAACCCGGTATTTTTTTTCTTTTCTTTTTTTTGCTGTATCTTATTTGCCGCCACAACAATCTAATTTCCCCTTGGGGGTCATTAAAATTTCATCTCCCTCAGACATCATTTAATGCACAAATGAACAGAGAAAGCATCTTTTAACCCTTTGGGGGGTGTCTCTTCTGTAAAGACTTAAAAAATAATAATAATGATAAATCCAGCTGTTCCTAAAGCTGCAGAGGTTAAATATTTACTGCAACGTTTTGCCACCATAAGGGTTTTTAAGCATTGTGTGTAATTAGAGTGGACTAGTGGATTTTACTAATGGTTTCACTAGCATAGCATCACACAATGTTTGGGTTATATTTAGAAATGATACATACAATATAAACAAATGTAAACAAGCTTTTTTTGGGTGGGTGTGAGGGGGGGTCAACTTGTATTGTACTGAAGATCACTCAAGACATCCAAATACAAAAGTAGTACCTTTAAATGTAGAAGTTGAATGAATAATTGAATTAATGAATTAGTGTAGCATAGCAGAGTGCAAAGCTAATGCTAATTAATGATTCTTCAGCAGCTGCTAGACTCAGGTGCCAAATGAAGCATGTGAATTTGAATTTAAGAAGTATTCAGACCCCATTATATGCATCATAAAAGTAACGCACTGATCACTCTGACTTGCCTTGTTTAGACTGCAGCTCAAATGAGATTTTTAAGCATATCCAGTTTGTATCAAGCAACAGCAAAAAAAAAAAACACATAAGATCGGATTTTTCCAATGCTGATTCAAACCACATATGGAGGTGGTTTTGAATGGGATTCTCATCCGATTTATACAGATTCACTTCAATCTGAACATCTCCATCAGTGTCTTCTGTGTCACTCGCAGCGCGACTCATTTTAATATTCAGGCAACTTCAAGTTTGATTACTCACACATTCTTATAACCAGACCCGGTGCTCAATATAAACAGCCATAACCTACGATAAGACATAAAACTGTGCGCTTTTTAAGGTTCCCTCCCTAGATACCAAGGCACCAGCCATGTGGACCGGATACACTATGTAAAGGCTTACTAACTATAGTATGTATCAGATCTGGCACGCTGCTCACCAGAATCTGCGATGATGTCTTAACACGACGTGTTGAACAATGGACACAGTGGAAGAGAAAGGTTTAAAAGAAGGTTTGTGCCACAGCTCCACATCACCATTTGGGACAGAAACGGGCCCAGATTTCTGTTTAGACTTTGCCTGTACCTAAATATAAATCCACGTGGAAGAGCCAGACTAGACGATATCAGTATGAACACATGCAGATCTGATCTGATCACTTGCAATTTATAATGAGAAAGGATAGTCAAGAGGAACAGATTCTGATCGGGTATGCTTACAAATCTAATTTGGCCGACCTGTATTGTGTAAAAAAAAAAAAACATGCATTTTATCTTCATGCAAGATTTTGAAAAAAAAAGTCGAATGAACATGGGAAGAAAGTTAATTCCAAACATTTGACTTTACTGTAGGTTGAAACAACACTGTTTGCTTGAGAACTCTACTAATGTAAAAGGGTTTTAAGAAATATGAGCAACGTGTACAGAAAGAAAAGCTGCTTGACTATGTATATTTGCATTTAATTTCATTGTTCGATGACTATAAAGATTCTATTCTATTAAAATCATTGCTGCATTATATGTAGTATTTAAATGCTGCTGTTACTGTTGAAGCTAATTTTACAGTCTTAATGTAGCCAATGTATGCCTATAGCCATGCATTATACTGTAAAACATCACTGTGTGTACAGTTGAGGACCAATTTCATTGTTTTAAAAGTTGTTTTCAAGTGCTGTCTTTTTCAAACATCCTCGTTTTATTTTGGATGCTTCCATTATTTCACTTTGCACACAGAAATGAAAATGATTCCACAAAAACTACCTGGGTCAACTTTATTAGCCCCCTTAAGAACTGACCTTTTTATTGAGCCATAGCACAATAGTCAAGTTAAGCACAATGATGTGCTTAACTTTGTAATGCTCAAAACTTTTAAAATCAAGTTAAAACTGAGGGTTATCTCCGAATTGTATACTTAAAATCTTCAGTGAGGGTCTGAGCTGTCATTTTTAATGTATAAGTTTTAAAAGGTGTAGATGAAAACAGTATTGTTCTCTTACATGTTTTAGTGATGCCGCCATCCACACAATACAATCATCATTTCAAATGACTTGTTATTCATTTAAAGAAAATGGCAACTTTGGCATTTTAACTCGGAGAGCAGGATCAGAACAGGGTCAGAGAATCACTCTTGTCTTCTTAATTGTGGCAGCATCTGTTTGTGTATCTGTTAGCAAACAAGGAATAAGTCATGCATGAGGAATAGAAAATGATGGAATGTTGTAAGTGATTAAACTTTCTAGGCTTCATACAAAAATATATCTTGGTACACACTCTTATACAAGCATGGCTACCCCATAAACATGTATAATGTAGAGTACACACACACACACACACAAGCATGCACATACACACAAGCTTACATACAGTAATATGAGGTGTGCTCATTATTTATCCTTGTTTATATCTTTGATAGAGTGCCAGCAGAGATAACAAAGCAAAAAGTGCTGACAAGTGTTTTATTCTCACATAAACAGCACATACACACTTAAATATTAGATTGAACCACCCCATCGCACACACAAACACACATAGAGTGGCTGAGCTTATAAAACTGTACAAACAGGCAGTGCTGTTTGTGTGTGTTCCTGATTTATCTTCATTTGACGTATTGCCAGTGGAAATAATAGGCCTAAAGTGCTGACTGATTCAGATTTAGTTGTCACATACTGTATACTCTGAGACACTGCGTGGTGGTCTTTCTCTCGCTCACACACACACACAGATACCCACTGGGCTACCCATTAAAATACACATCAAAGTGATTTAATCATTTAAAGTAACACAATATAGGATTTGCTCTCTGGGTCCCCCCACGGTTGACAAACGGTATTGTTTAGTGATAACGTACTTTGTTGACAATGAGACGAGTGAATACTGAAGCAGGACTTCAGACCAGGTACAGGAGCCTGTGTTATAGCATATGATCACATTGTCGTATTACTGCAAGCTCAAACACATATCATTTATAGTATAAGCAAACTATAGAATAGGCTTTTAACCTCTTGACTCTAGCCTTTTCCTATTTCATTCCACCCTGTGTTGTATTCTACTGTTTTATTTCCATCTTTTGTTTTATTTCAAAGTTAAAACAAGTTTTTTTTTTTTACTAGGACCACGTGGGCAAGTATCCCTCCACTAGGGGAGTGAAAGAGAACACCAGCAAGTGAGATTCAATAATCTTGCTTGTTCTATCACTCTCCTTAACCGTCTTCTGTTTTTGTGCTTGACATCCACTCTATGAATAGTTCCAAATGTGTCATTGTGTGGAAACTTTGGGAAGATTGTGTTTGTACAGGGCATCACAGAGTAGGATAACCTTTGACCCGTCTCTGGCTCCACTGCAAAGATGACGATATTTCCAGCCTCAACTGTGGAAACTTCTGAATGAGATGTGATATTCAACCTGTCCAATAGTTTCCATTATGTAAGCCAAATCCTCCAGCCGGCAAAGGGAAGATCCTCCGAGGTTAAAGACTTAATGTGTGGGAAGGACATTAGATGGAAATTCAATGCTATGAGTATCCTGAAGCCGAGAGTCTCATTATAACATAATTACCTCTTAAGAACAAAATGAGACACACGATAATTGATGCATTGCTCTACTTATAGATGTAGTTTGAAAAATTAGCCATGATATGTTTTAACAAGGATTAATAGGCTCCACCCTTGCACCTTTGATTAAATACATCTCTTCGTTGCTCTATGGATTTGCTTTGAAGCCAAGGTAGAGTTGGGTGTTTTGACATATTTTACATTACAAACACACACACACAAATAAACTCCATACATCTTCAGTGTGTGTGTGCGCACACTGACCATTCAAGCACTTAACATCAGGTGTGTCAGCACTCTAAGTCTGATGGATACGACACATCAACCCCTCTCCAATATCTCTGTGTATGTGCGAGAGAGAGAGAGGAAGGAGGCGAGTATTTCATGCTGGACTCAACCAATTCCTGAGGTCAGCACTGCTACTGACAAAGTGAGAAAGATGTGAGCGGGCATGTGTGTGTGTGTATGTTTGCGCATGCCTGTGTGCACATGATAAAATACACAATGCAGGTGTGAGCAGCCATAATGACACTGGCAGGTCTAGACGGAGGAGCTGAGAACAGCAGGTTTGGAGACTGCCTCCTACAGCACATTTTTTATCTCTTGTACACAAAAATGCACTCATGCACAGCATACACAAACAAAAACAGCAACTGTTGTGTGCTCACCTCTGTGCTCCAGGTTTGTGTGTGCTAATTGTTGGGTCATTGCTAGTTTTAAGCTTTTTTGACTTGACTTACAAGTCATTGTTGTCTTTGTATTCTTTGTATTATTATTTATTATCAGAGTCTGGGCTAGATTAAACACACGCACACACACACACCTTGTTTTCTAACTGTTGGCATGACACATTGTTTTACTAACCACACTCATTGAAATTTTACACTGTTTTTGGTTTGGATAGAAAGTGCATTACTTCCTTTTCCCTCATTAAGCTGGGTTGTAAAAGTGTGTGTGTGTGTGTGTGTGTGTACTTGTAACCTCTTTGTGACCTTTTCTTGCAGAAACACTGACCTTGTCAGGACCAGTGGTCCTCGTGGAGACCAAAAGCTGGTCCAAATTAGGCAGAATGTAATTTCTAAATGAACTGTTGAAGTTCAGGGCTTAAAGTTTAGGGATAAGCATTAAACTGGTTATGGTTAGGCTGTCCAAATCATGGAAGTCAATGTAGTGTCCTTCAAAGGATGTTGTGTAAAACCTGTGGGTGTGTGTGATTGGCACTTTAAAGTAAATGAAACTACCTCCAGACACAACAACAAAACAGTTCATGTAGCATCAGTATAAGGCAGCCCTGAAGTAGGAGATAGTGAAGGTGACTCATACAGCCACACATCAAACTCAACACTCTTGCTTGTCTCTGCCAGCCCATCATCCACTTACTTCTACTCCATGAGGCAGTGATACGGATACCTCTCCAAGTCCCCAAGGACCCCAGAGGCAGAGGACAGGAGGGAGAAGCTGAGCATGGATGATGGGACACTCTATTTAAACCACACACACACACACACACACACACACACACACACACCTCACCTCCCCCCTTGTTCCTATCAGTCTTCTTCCATGCATGCACCATCCTCCGCTTGTCTCTTTCACTCCAAGCTCTCTGTTTTCATTTTTACCACACTAATCTCTCAGATTAGTTTATTTATTTAAGGAAACAAAGCTACCCCTTGGCAAGGCTTTTATACATACATATATTTATGTTGATGAGATGTGTATTATCTTCATATATGTATGTATATATATATATATACATATATATATATATAAAGATATTACATGTCTCATCAACATAAATCAAAAGTGCAGCTGTGACAGCAAAGGGCACCTCATCCACTAATTGAGATTGCGTACCTGTTACTCTGTTTGCCGGAAAGAAATTACTAATCCAAATTGTCTGCATAACAGCAGCAACTGAATGTTTTGAGGGCACAACACTGGATTTCTCTCCACCGTTCCCTCTTTTCTTCCATCTCCACTGACATAAAACGTCATATTTATTTATTTATTTATATATATACACATATATTTTTTAATAAGGAAATACAAATGTCAATGTCATTTCTGTTTTCAGACAATTGACATCATTTTGACATTAACATATTGTATCTACACATTGAAATGATTCATCTTTGAATGAGGGATGACAAAAAGTTGTGATAAGGATAATCATCATCAGAGTCCAAGGGAACATGTTGGTGAAATGACCTAGATAGTTCAAAACCATGGTTTCTTGATTGCTTACTGTGAACATAATTATGTTTGCAGAAAAAGGCTTTTCTGGACCGTCACGTGACATGCAAATGCCTCCCAAATCTCAGCAGGGCATCATGGGGGATTTAGTCAAATGGTTAAACCAGCTTTTGTTGGGAGGCTGGCACAAAAATGAAAAGAAACAAAGCAAAAATGTTATATTTAAAATTGTACAATCTTCTCCTTTATGCCAGAGCCAACAGGTAAACCTTCTGTTTCTATATATACAGTATATGTTTTATCTCTTTTAAGTGATTTAAGATTAAACTATGCAGGATTTTTACCCAAATTAAACAGTTTCAGAGTCATTGTGATGATTAACTGAGCCGTCTCCACTCCCCCCACCGTCTGTTCTATGTAGCAGAAAACCAGCCTCGCAAGATCAGGGCTGTCAACCCAGAGTCAGGAGGACACGCAAGAAACACAAATTGCTTTACGGCACTACACACTCACCCCCTAGACAGGTACGGGCTGTAAGATCAAGGCAGTGATAGGGTTATTTTTAGACATTCATCATGGCAGAGCCACTTGTCGGGAGAAGCGAGGAAGAGGAGGCGACTGTCTGACCGAGTGAGGGGCCACGAGTAAATAATGGCGAGAATTGAACACAGAAGCATGCAAAATGGATGCTGACGAGCACGGACATGGCTTCACGGCTTGTGTTCGCTTGCTCCATTGAAAACAAATGCACAGTGAGGATAAAGCGGTACACGTCTTAAACTGTAGGGGGAGCTATGTAGAGAAAAAGGCAAAAAAAGATGCGTCCAGACTTGAAAAGTTCCGCTTTAAATACTACTTAAAATTCAAAGAGCATTGAATAGGACACCATTGTTAAGCTTTTGTCCTGGACACACTGAGGTATAATACTGAACCCTCCATGAGTCAGCCTCACTTACCTCACTTTTAGAGCCATTCATGGGCCAGATTTGTGTTTTTTTTTTGTCTGTTTGTTTTTCCTGTTTCACTGTTTTATTATTGTTGTTTCCCCGCTGCAACCCTATGTCCTGCAGCAATAACCCTACTGATAATTACTGCTGGTGATTTATATTGATCGTCTCATTGTAGGTTTATCGTCTATAAAGCACCCTATAACTATGATTTAGGAAGGGCCACATTAATAAACCTTCATTTTATATCCTCATTGATTGGCACCCAATCAGAATTTAAAAAAAGCACACTTCAAACACTGCCAGGAAAACTTTACTATTGTTATGTCTGAGTGTGTGTGTGTGTGTGTGTGTGTGTTCCAATACTGAAGCAAATTAACTGAAATGACCAGTCACTACTATTTTTAATTCTTTTCCCACAATTGTTCCTGTTTTCTTTTTTATCTTAACACAACTACAGAAGCATTGTGAGTGAGTGACTGAGTTACTGAGTGAGTACAGTGCAGTAGGAACACTGTAAGAAACACATAAATTATTAGTGACTCAAACAGCAAAGGCCACAGCAAATTCAAGAGTGATGCAGAAGTCATCACTGTTGTTAATTCTGACCATAAATATACAAAAATATTTGGGTTTTTTTATTTTTACAATAAGCATGTCATACCAAGATTGTGTAGTGTATAAATCCCATTATGAATTCAGTATGTTTTTTGGTTTTTTTTGATGCCATCATGCAAAACGGCACAACGCAAACTGTATTATGAACAGACCAAACATTGTGGTTTGAGCTGGTAGTGATGACAATCAAACACACACACACACACACTAGTCGAGACCAGGAATTAGGTAGACTGATTGGTGAGTGACAGCTGGAATTGAATTTCTCTGGAGTGAAAGCCCAGAGGACTGGGAGGACACACACACACACATGCACAGAACGACACAGTGAAAGTGAGAGAAACAGAGATGTAGGTGTACACACAGACATGAAAAACACTCAAACAAATACACATTTCAGCGTGAGCAATAGTTGAATAATTGTTGGGCGGGCGCGCGCACACACACACACACACACACACACCCTCTCTTTCTCTATCAAACATGCAAAACACATGTAAACATATTGTCACACAAGTCCTTCCACTTCAGTTCGCTGCTAAACATGTCTATTCAAAGCAAATTCAAACAAGGAATAAAGAATATGAATTCAAATGATGTCAGATTGGTTTATGACTCATTCCTATAAGATATGAATCAGATATGTGCATTTGCATCAGCTATTAAAGCAGACAGATCAGATTTGTCCCTGTCAATGCCACTTGTGTGTCCTTAGAAACAAGACAGTGGTGTTTATCTATCTATGATCACTTGACTCTCTTTCAACTAGTGCATTTGGACAACGAGGGTTCGAGCCAGTGAACACAGGCCGAGGTTTCATGCCTTTTAAACCTTTGGGTTGAGGATTTCTTTCTACAATGGTTTGCGGGCCTACTAACCATTTTCAGGTCTGTACCAAAGCTCGCCTTGTGAATTGTCTCCCCAAGGTTAACTCGTGTAAAAGCCGATTTCAGATAATGGCTCACTCTTGCAAAAACAATGTCATCCAGTCCTCCAAAAAAATCTGATAAAGGCCTCAAGACCTGCAGTGTAAGATACTGATGGCAAAGAGTGCTAGCCAATCAGAGAATAGGTTGATTTTTTTCTTTCAGTTGGGAACTTGGGAAAATTTGATTGATAGCCGGATTGTTTTGACGAACAACAGCAGAGACAAAGTGGGCAAAATACGGCACAAAATAGCACTGAGACTGGAAGAAAGAATGGATTAAAGTCCTGGAACTAAGAGAAAAAAGGAAGATGATATGACATAAGCAATAATAGATGTAGATTCAGGATAATAATAATGTGTGTGTGTAAAGTTTATTAATAATAATACTGTGAATATAATGTTCTTGGTACGCCAGTCTAAAATTAATTTGCAAATGTTCCTATCTCATCTGTTTTATAATGTTTAAATAAATGTTAAAAAGCAGGTTTAAGTCCCTCTTGTGGTCAAAAAGCACACACACATGCACTGATTGTTGCTGGGGCTGCAACAAGTCTGAAAGTGAGACGGCAATCATCCCCAATATTGTATCACGACAGCACATGACAGAGCTGCTCCCACTGCTGCAGGTGAAACCTGCTGAGCTGTCATTACGACGTCTAAATCTCAAACTATTAAAAACTAAGAGTTTAAGTTCACCTATAGGTTAGGGAAAAAATGGAAAATATGGAATGTCAAATGAATATCATTTTCCAGAGAGACGTGTCTCTTGACGATATTGACTGAATAAACAGGTTTGGACATAATTATGACCTAGTTATAGCCTATTTACACTGGCTTTCAGTGTGTTTTAAAATGAATTATAAGGTTCTTTTAATGACTTGCAAAGACCTTGGCTCCCCAGTATATTGGAAAGCTTTTATCACTATTTCAGCTCTTTGTACCTCTTGTACCAGGATCCTCTGACAAATGCTTTTCAACAATTCTATATTATCTGCTGAAAAATGAAACAGAACAGATCTTTTGAAATTAAAGCTTTGGGGCTTCGGGACAGAGTTAGTGAGTAGCTTCCTTTAACTTTAAAAGGTAGTTTGATATTCAGCATTTCATGATAGTACCTTATTATTATATATTATTACTAGCCTTGTGATGGACTGGCGACCTGTCCAGGGTGTAATTTTATTGTGAAACCATTTGTAATTCATTGTATATTATTAGTAGTAGTAGTAGTATTAAGGTTGCTATTGTTGTTGATGGTGGAATCAGTTGTACCCTTACCTCTAATTACATTAAACAAAATGATCTAAATGTGTATAATCTGTTAAGTATAATAGACACATTTAGTAATTTTTGTTCACCAGGAACGTTACATTTCATACAACCTGTATCAGAAATTTAGAATTTGTGATACAAGGGCAGGCAAATAATTCTTCCTGCAGAGAGATTAGAGACAATTTTGTACCACAGGGGAAAACAGCAGTAATAAAGCAAACAGCCCTATTCTCTCTCACTCACTCACTCACTCACTCACTCACTCACTCATTCACTCACTCTTGTGATCTGTTCATGTGCTTCATCTTCCAGGTCCTATTTAGAGCTTAATGCAGTCAAACACAGTTGTAAACATTCTTTGAAATGCTAATGCAGCTGATATGCAACATCAATTTACTGTTGACGGTCCATGTGTGTAAGGAAAAATGCACAGTATGCTCCTTTAACAAGCACGGCAGCCAGTTTTGGGTCACATATTCCTTTGGGGTGTCATTTCTTATTTGCTGTGATGGACTGAAGCTTAGATGACCTCCTGCATCCTTGTTTTTCACATGACTAATAGAGCATGCAATGATGTTTTTTTATGTAGCCACTGTCAGGAGGTAAAAGTTGCCCTGCACAATAAATGGTTCTTCTCATAAACATGATGAGTTTGAAAATATTAACATGACGATTAAATGGAGTAGAAAAATAGGACTTCAGTATTATATTATTACGCGTGCAGTTCTCACTTAAGTCGCTTAAAGCCAAGCAACTCTAAAACCTGACTTTGAAGCAGAGCTGGAGACTGGACTTAGAGCTGGCAGCTGAAATGATGCTGTAAGCGAACAACACACAGGTTATTAATCTCTACAATATTACTTTTCAGCCTGACAGCTAACAAAAAAAGACAAGGCCCAAGAGAGAGGTCAAGTGCATTCTTAATTCGTTTTTCAGTCTTGCGCAATATCAGTGTAATTCTCTTCTCTTTCCCAGAAGTCTATTTTGACAAAGTCACTCATGTTATTGTTATTTTTTTTGTGTGTTTCTTACATTCCCGTACTCTTTGTAAATTAAAATAACATATTTGTGTTCAACATTTGGCAGCAGCAGATAAATTGTTTAATCCTAACTGAAACATAATGCTATCTGCACCACACAAAGGTGCTCCGTCACTGGACTTTGTGTTGTACAACCACAACAAAGCTCATTTATGTAAGTTCATGGGACAAAGTTGTGTAAAATTTGTCCCCATGACTCATTTTCATAGGAAGCTGCCAAATCCCACAGTGAGTTGCTCAAGAGCTTTTTTTATGTATGGCTGGGACTTTTCTGCAGCATGATTTAAAATTGCAAAATAAGATTTCTCTGCGTGAATTGAAATTGTTGCTGTAGAATGCACCTGCATGCCTTCTCAATTCAACTAATTGTTGATGTTTTATGGAGATTTCTATAACCTGGTGTGTCAAACTGAGTCGTCATGTTTGGGATTTCTGTCTCTAATTATATTTTTTTATCGACATAGCCACTGGGTTGTTTTGAAATATTCAGTGCAGACAATGAGTACTGTGACAGCCGTTCTGCCTTTTTTTTCTTCTGTTATTCACACTCTCTGCTTCAGCATATTTAATGATTTTAAAAAAAGAGAATATTTAGCACATGTTTTCCATACTGTGTGACTACTCAGCACAGACAGAATCTAATTCTGTGGGAAACACTAGGACACTATCTTCAAATATCCCAGTTTTAAATGAAGTGTGTTTTGAATGTAAGTATTTGGATGCTTGTCTACATGTTTTTCTTTAGAGTTGACAGAAAATATATAGTTACTTATTGTGAGCATAATTGTATATATATACAACTATATGTTTATACCAATGTAATTGACTGGGTAAATGTGTGGGACTGGGTAAAAGTTATGGGATTAAACAGCAAAACACAAAACACTATGACCTCTAGTCTGAACTCTTACATTGTCATACAAAAGCATAATAACTAATGCAGATGCGTTGGATTTGAATATCATGTCTTAGAGGCAACATTATTTGTCAATATACCCAGCAAAGTTGATAACATTTTCATAGGTTACAAACTTTGCAGCCTTTAGTAGGTTGTGTGCATGTAATAAACAGTTAGCATGCCTTTATGTACCACACCCACTCGTTTGAAATAATAATAAAATAGTAATAACCTCTGTACTTCCACTGACTTATTCACATACTTCCTCCCTGCCTTTATAACTCCTTCTACCTTTTGATCTCTCACACTGTCTCTGTTTTTCCCCACACTGGTACACAGCCTTTAGAATATCCTCCCCTCTTTTATACTTAATGCCGGCTACCTTCCCTTGGGCATTTTTTTTCGCTGCCCTTCCCTTTTCTATTTTCCTGTCTCATATTTTGAACTTGCTCACTGAAAAATAAGGCATGATGTGGATAGGCTTCACCGGGGGTTTGCAGAGGTCAAATCTTGTCTTATTTGCATGTATACTATCACATTGTGGTTTCTAGTGCCCCAAGGCAGTATAGCATATTGGATTTATGGGTGCTGTAACCCGTGGATGACATGCTCAGGGAGACTGAGATTTTTTTAAAGACCACACAAATACTTACAGAGGAAACTACTGACTAGAGAAAGATCTAAACCAGGTGTTTGTGCCAGTGTTTCCATTCTGTGTTCAGGAGCTTTGAATTGTCCACTTTTTCAGATTTAATATCTTCTTCAGTGGATGTTTATGTTCCTCTAGTGGTTGTTTTTTTTCCCCTCAATCAGTCAAGTGAAATGGTACTTATCTGGCACAAAACCATTGTTCCTATAAACCCATCCCAAATGTACAGTACTTATAAAGCAAAATGGCACAGCCTAAACATCAACAGCAAAAAACAAAACAAAACAATGGAAAATTGAATAAAAATAATCGCAAATAGTGAGCAATAAAAGATAAGAGTAAAGAAATAAATGAAAACAAAAGAGCACAGAAAAGTAACTACATCAAAAAGTCAATGAATAAAAAATTGGTTTTGAGATGAGTTGTGATTATTCGGGCTGATTCAGCAGTTTTTAAATGTTCAGCTTCCTCTTAACCATCAGACTGAACAATGAAATATGGCCTTTGACAATGCATCAGATGGAAATGAGTATTTCTGCTAACTCTGACACAGGCCCGTTACGCTATGATTTGCGGCCGACATGCAAAATTGAGTATTTTGACTGTATTTACATCAAAATTCTATAGATCGATTGATTGCTATTGATCGCTACAATTACCCACCAAGAATATATGGTGTAGAAAGAACAATGTTCCCTTTGGGTACCCTTAGATTGGCCAGTGTTCACCTTAAATTTTCAAAAGCTCCACACAAACCCCCCTGCGAGGTTGCTGTGCTCCCTCGCAATTACCATTACAATAAAATGGCTAGAACCCTGCTGATAGACTAATATTGTTGACTAATGTGACCTATTAGTATCAAATTAACATTCCCTACTAAATCAATCAAATTCATCAATCATATAACAGGTGTGTGATATGACACTGCTGCTACAGCTAATGCTAATTTGTGGCATCCAAAGGTTTGGACACTGAAAATAGTTGGTTAGGTTATTTAAGCAACTGTGATCAATACCTAAAATGTGTATGTGTGATTAAATGTGTATAAATGCTGCTAAATGTTAAAGAATAATAGAATAGAATATGAACATGGATGGGCATAGACACAAACGTACTAAAGCGGCACTGAACTGACTATGCACTCATGGTTTATGGCATTAGAGAAAACCTTTTAAACCACCTATAACTTATTCAAATAAGCTCCGGCATATAACCAAAATCATATAATATCCTGGCATGTTAATGACACACGCACACACGCACAAACACACACACGTTACTTACTGGGGTGAAATTCATGACTTTAAGGATCCAGATGGTCAGTGCAAGGTTAACGATCATGGTGACGAGAAGGAGGAGGATGAAGAAGTACAGGCATCTTTTCCTCCACCCGTAGATTCCCACCGCTGGGTAAACCTGGGCGCCGCACATGGATGGCGCTCGTTGGTGGAGCGGGTTGGGCTGCGCGGCGAGGATATACTGCTCCTGGGTCATCTGTAAGACACAAATATGGCGAATGCGTGTGAAGATCACTCATGTAAATGAGATCTTTACTCTTCGAAATGATTTATCACCGTAGCCATGTGATCCCATTTGAGAGAAAACCTCTTATATGAAGTCAGAGTCACTCAACTGACATTAAGTAACTCAGATTCAGATTTATTCTTCCACCCCTTTAATCTTCCTTTTGTTTTACTAAAGGTTTGTGGTTTCAGGGGGAAAATCTCAGCTCTGCACAGAATCTAAACAAGAATTAAGGGAACGATTGTAAGAAAAAAGGGGAGACAAAGATGATACGTCTGCATTACAGGCTAAAAATAAGTCAGTCAAAGGAGAGGATGGACTTTGAAGGTTTTGGTCAGAGTGGAGGGAAGGAAGGAAGGAAACAAAAGTGAACAGTTAAAGTAGAACATGATGGGGAAGAAGAGGGAAAGATAGAGACAAAGCATAGGAGACTGAAGGAGACTAAAAGTGATAGAGCGGGGTTAAGCGAGCAAGAGAAAGATCCAATCATGAAAAAAACTAATATAGAGGTGAAGCAGTGAAGTGGAGAGATAACATAGGGAGAGAGAGAAAGGGAGGATGGAGAGAGAAAGGGCAGATAAGACAGCAGAGGAGGACAGAGTCCATTAGTTGTAGTGGAGCAAGAGGAGCCATTGGTGGCAAGAGATATGGACACTGGCTGCAAGGCACTACTATCTCTACTATCTCCTCTCTAACTCTCTCACACCTACCCCAAACTCTCTCTCCATCCCTCTAATTCACTCTCTCTCCCTTTTTATCAGTCTCTCTCACACATAATGTCTTTACTTGCTGAGACAGCATGACCTTAACACCTCAGCGACTCTTGGTTTCTTCCTGCCTGCGATGCGCTCTCACTCTCCCGCCCTGTCTGTACTCACACATGATGATACCAACAAGCCTTGATGGGAAACAAAAACGCTGACTCCTGCTTGACCTGCATAAAAATAAATAAATAAAGGAAATGCCGACTCGGCCTCTTCGAGGTTTGTTGAGTTTTTCAGCAGAAGACAGAAACAAACATCAACACACGGCCGTTGGTTTCACTCACATCCACCGTCTTTATGCTTACTCATTTACTGGGTTTGGTATTATGACAATGTTTTAAATATTGATACTGATCTGGGGCCACTTGGTTAGTGGTGTAGTGGTTAGCACTGTTGCCTTTGCAGGAGAGAGACCCGAGACCCAGTTTGCATCTTCTCCCCCGTGTGTGTGGGTTTTCTCCTGGTTCTCCAGTTTCTTCCCACAGTCCAAAAACATGCAGATTTGGGGATTAGGTAAATTGGACACTCTAAATTGACTGTAGGTGTGAGAGTGGATGGTTGTTTGTCTCTATGTTGCCCTGTGATGGACTGGCGATCTGTCCAGGGTGTGACCCTGCCTATCGCCCTATGTCAGCTGGGATTGGCACAGCACCCCGCGACCTCCTGTGGAGGATAAAGTGGTAGAAAATGGATGGATGGATACTGATTTGCTGTAGCTTAAATTCCCCAATCCTTGACATAAAACACATTTCATTAGTTAATCAAATCTGATATCTTAATGAAAGGCTTCAGCATCTTTGATTTTAACAAAACATTTAAATAAATAATTTCAAACCCTTGTCAAAAACCGACACAATGTCATTCTCAACTCTTTCTGTTTTTCTACGTGCAGCGGAGTTTACGTGTCACCTGGTGACATTCCTGCGCTGCACACATGAAGACATTCACATTCATGCCAAATCGTAGAACAGTTAGCTAAAGGTCACTTTAATTCAACAGTGTGACCAGCCCTTTAATAAACAGAGTGAAAGCACAAGAAATCCATGTGGAAATGCAGGGGAATTCAATGAAGAGCCAACCAAGAAACTAGTCTCCAGACGTGCACAGAAAATACAAGTAACTATATAAACTATAATGTATGAACTCACTGTGTCTGTGTGCAGCAGTTATTGAAATTTTAGCACAGGGATTTGTTAAAATTGTACAATAACCTGGATTTCAGATTTGATGAAAGGATGCAATACATATTACATATACTATACATATATATATATATATATTTTTTTTTTTTTAAGCGACGTTTGACAGGCACACTACTATGAAATTGTGATTTCGCAAAAAATGGAATCCAACTCATTTATATCTCGGCACGGCCTGGAGATGAGAGGCATTCTTATTTCACAAGTGAAAATACACCTTCCTTATTTGTCAAATGGGAAAATGGATTAATGGCATTTGTGCTTTTTCATAGAAGACATTCTGCTCCAAATTATTCTCAGCTGGCTGCTGCGTTTCACTTTTTGAGGTGCATCTTTTCACTTTGTGTAGGCACAATGAATATGAATCAATAGTAGGCTTTTGCTGTGTAATAGGGCACTGGGATGGCCTGCTGATCATTTTATCTCAGTATTCAGCATCCACATTGATTCAATAACTGAGTGTGCGTACCTGTGTGCGGTTGTACCATACAAGCTGTGAAATTTCTGTGGGCTGCAAATTCATATCATTTTCTTCCTTTATGTCTCCATGGTGAGAATCAATAGGTGCATGTGTGCATTTTTTCTTCCTTTCCCCCCCAAAATCAACAAGTGATGAATGATTCAGTTCCATCTGTGACTTTACACTTGTGTCACATTTCTGTCAGAGGCATGCAGAGTTATCAATCCAACTCCAAAGAATACTAGTATCTCCCACCCAGTAGTTGCCGTTTTTTTATTATGATATAATGTGTCATGTTTTTCCACACTTTGTTTTGCCACAGAAATGCACCCCTGCCTTTTGAAAACCATTTCTCTCCCTCTCTCGCTCTCAACTCTTTACTGATACTCATTCCTTCCATCTCTACTTCACATTGTCATTCATATTTTATGTATTAGTATTTGTTTTTTATTTTCTTGTTACCTCTGTTACCTTTTTTTGTACTGACCAACAAACCACCCATCCCCTCCATTTCTGTATTCCTCCTTCCTTCTGTTTCCTTATCTCACTTCAGTGCCTTCTTCCTTCATACTCCTTGTTGTCAATCCATTTGTTCCCCCCTTGTCCTGCCTCCTTTACTCCATCCCGCACTCATCCCTCCCTCCCTCCCTCCTTCCGATGCATTTCTTAGATTGAATTGACTAAAGAGTCATCAATCAATCCCATAGTGTTCAACAGCCTAAAGGCTCTGCACAGTGTGACCTAACTTTATTAACGTCATAATATCTTGACAGCCATAAAAAAATCAGCGGCTAGAGTCACATCACCATGGTTACTAGCGGAGCATATGGTCAAAAGCAATCTAACAATGTTCTCAGCACAGCTATTATATGTTTAAAAGAGCAGCTTAATTTAGACTCAATATACAGTACATGAAAAGAAGGGTTCAGCACGTGTAGAGGTTGAAAAATACTGGATGTGGACGAGACAAGAAAAAAACTGCAATGTTATTCAATTGATGGCTGTTTTCACCACAGGTAATTACCTCAGTGTTTACAATAGGGAACGTCTGTCTGTTAATTGCATAACTGTGAGACAGGCTTCAAACCTGGCAGGTGATTTACTGAGGACAGCAGTTTGGATGCGAAATATTGGTAGAAATTCCCAACACCACTTCCTGAAGCCAGTTAAGCTAGAAAAGACGACGAAATGAGCAATGAATCCACCTCATCGCCACGTTCAGGTGTATTTTATATATATAAATATGTAAATGTACAGTATATATATATACATAATATTTTTTGTTGTGGAAGAGAGAGGCCTTGTTGTTGTTCTTGACCTGCTCACCTGGTCCTAAATGCTCTATATTTATTTCTACCTGACATTTATTTATGTTTATTAATTCACGTTTCTTAAATCCTCTTAATATAAAATAGAAGTACCAAAATAAGGTAACGTTTGGTACCGGTACCAAATTCCAGATACAAATACCGGTACTATATCCGTTCTTTTATTTAATTAATTATGAACAGTACCCAATTATTAATTATGAACAGTACCCAACCCTATTCCACGCCATCTCACACAGCGGTGGTAATTTGTACACATGACTTATCCACTTTTGCACCCCCCCACCAAAAGAAGAGAATATAAACAGCTTCACTTGAAGAAGGAATAACAGGAGATGAGAGGACAGAGATATTACTTGATAAGAGACTTTCTATGAATTTGTCTTTCATCTTTCAACCTAATTCCAGATGAAGGAAGACTTTGAAAATCCATTATGACTAATAAGCAATCATAAATGTGCCATCATATATCAGAGTGCATAAAAGCTCAGGCCTGGAGGCCACAATACTCGGCATATCACTGTGATGATGGCAAACACTGTAAATATATATATCTATATATATACATAGATATATCTATATATATACATAGATATATCTATGTATACATAGCAGCTCTGCAAGTTCTGCAGAATTTTCAGTAAAAGACACCGCAGAGTGCACAGACACTGATGCACAATGTCTCCATCTCATTATGTAACTAAATTAATGTTAATGCATGTGGGATTTCACATGCGTGTGAAGTCAGATTCAGTTTGTTAAAGGTGCAGATTGGGAGAGGGAGAACGTGTGCTGCCTGATACATGAGAAATTGACAGATGATGAATATAGATGGACTTGACATGGAAGCATGGGGGGGATAATGAACGGAAGCATGGACGGACAGATATGTCCACACGTGGGCACTCTGACAGCTCAAGATTTCGGTTCACAACCGAAATGTGAGTCAAAGCGGGATTGCTATGCATGGTCAGCTGATTGGTGCTGCTGCTACATGTGAAAGGTTGGCGGCGATCCAGTGCATCTGTCAGCCAGCATCACTTAGCATCACACTGCCTGTCCTTGCATCTGCTTATAGTCAATTAATACAACCACTTTCATATCACTCCACTCCTCAAGCCCTTGATATTCTCTCCATTTCCTTTTCATGCAGGCTCCAGTGGAAGGTCTTTACTGTGAATGTGCGAGTGTCATTTTGACCAATTCAACTTTCTACAATGCTAATTGCCTATTTTTGATTCCCAAACTGAATGTGAAGGTCTTAGATCGATGTTAGCCTATATTCCATTACCTCGCTATGACTTGGATATGGCTTCAGTTGTTATTATCTTAACAATACTTTCTATTCCTAAATAATTATTACCATACTGTAACCATACTATTACATTGTTGTGATCATATAATGTAAGCTTTGTGGACAACTTTGAAAGTGCACGTCATCACTAATTTTTGTCACACAGAAATAGACAAAGGTTTATTTTCTTGACGAGCAGTGCTGTTTGAATATCCCATTATGAGCAGCTGATACAAAACAGAGGTCTTTCATTCTTTTCAAGGGTGGAAAGAATATACACCATTTTAACAACAGGAAAATTAGTGCAATAAGTGCTTTGGATAAATTACAACACCTTGCCAGAGCTGGTTATAAATGTAAGAACACTGCTGCTTATGTTCACATTATCACAGCTCAACTGTTTTCTTCTGTATTTATCTTGGTTGGAAATACTTAAAACATTTTTGCTTCATAAACAACAGTTCCTAATGTTATTTTAATGAAAAGCAAAGGCTGGTTTAGAGCTAATCAAATTGACTTGGTGCCTCTACTTCCAGACAAATGCTGGTCTTCAACTTGTTACATTAGATGTATTTGAATGTGACTAAAGGCTTCTGCTGTGCATCTATTTATGAGAGGTAGTAACATTATTATCTGTTTACAGAGCACTGAGGAACACTACCGATATATTTTGAGGATTTTTGAATTGGACTTGTTCTTTAAATAGCAATAGACATTGCTTGCTTCATTTCCAGTTCCCAATGCTACAATATTAATATCACATGGCATGGTGCTTTAGTATTTAGTAATAGTAGTCATTTTCTGACAACAAACTCAAACATCGGTCAGTACTGTACGTTTACATGCACAGTTTAATCGAGCTAAGGCCATAGTCTGACTAAGTCAGTCAATCAGACAACGTGCAGAGTCTGAGTAAACATGAGGAGAAGAAAACCAATTTATTGGCCGGGTACATCTGTCTCAGCCCCGGTAGGTGGCGCTGTGTCTCTCTATAAGCTAGCGTGTATTGAATCAGTTTCCTGTTGACCTTTACGTCACAGAAAAACAAACAAAGAACGGCGAGATGGACGGTGAGATGGATCATGCTCTGGTTCTGTGTGTTGTGTACTTGCAGTACATTTTAATCAAGTCCAAAAGTGCGTCTTCTCTGTAACTTTCGCTCTCACCAACTCCATTGTGTTGTTTGTTCTTCTCCGGCAACAGTACTACAGTTTATACGTCCTCTCTTTCTACTTCCGTGTCGCCAAGTCCCACTCCAGTCTGACTAAGGAAATACATGCAGGAGTAATCGGACTATGAATCGCAGTATTCAGGTATGCTGGTCCGATTAAGACTAGCTCAATTTTAGTCTGACTAACATACATGACATTAAGAAAACTAAATTATTGTCTTAGGCCGACTAAAATCGGACTATTAACATGACTTGAGTGTCTCTGTTACATGTTTTGTCTTGGATGCAAATTATTTATTTAACCAGGTGAGTCCATTTTAAACCAATTCTCATTTGCTATGACGACCTAGCCAAGAGGCCACATAAGTGACAGATACAAGAAAATAATAACTTAAAAGAAAACAAACAATTTTACACCAAAGAAAATAACGTGTACAATAAATACAGAGACATATATTAAAACGTGTTCTCGGATTACTGTATGTTGATGAGGTTTCTATGTTTGTACCTTTTGATAGCCTTGGTGAATTTAACTACTAATTAATTGTTACTTTAAGCATGCTATTTGAAATAAAGCTTTCAACATGTTAAACATTACAGACTTTTCTCATAAAAGAAAGCCGACCATCCATAAAATCACTTCTTTGTACTTGATATTTGTCTCTCACAGACCTTGTTGGGTATTAAGTGAATAATGTATGATGCCCTCATACAAACAGCAGCAACACTGGTGGGGGATCAGGTGTGTTGTCTGTCTGTGTGACCGTCAAAACAACAAGGGATTTCACGGGGAACACTGACACATGCGACACACTGCTGGTGTTTTTATACATGTACATTTGTTTTTCGCACATGTGTGTGCGATTGTGTTTGGAGCCAGTGTGATAAAACACTAAGCCAAACACTGGGTGTTGGCTGTAGGTCAATGGTTTGGACAGTCCGCCATCCTTCTCTGTCAATGTGGGCACTCAGGTGTTTAGCCACTGGATAGATCTCACACACACACACACACCCACACACACAGGTTTGTACTGTTATTCTTCTTAGGACACTGCATTGAATAGAGCCTAAACAAAGCTGTATCCCTAACCTTAATCATAACCAGTTAAAGCATAATAAGAACCTTAACCTAACCACAATTCAAACCTGATCCATAAATGTAACCATTTCCACAGAAATAAGGTTCTACCTCATTAGGTCAAGGTTCTGATACCCATGAGGACTAATGTTTCTGCCAGAAAGACAGAAAGAAGTGACAAATATATGTATACACAAACACACACACACACACACACACACACATGCGTATATGGTAGACAATACTCACAACACACAAGCACAATGGGGGTGGACCTCAATGCAGCTACATGCACCAGAAAACACACAGGGACAAGAGTAAATATAAACAATGCACAGAATGCACACACACCCCCCCACACACATACAGACTCCTGTGCAGTGGTGTGTTCATTATTCCAACAGATTTACGAGGTTCTGTTGCTGGCCTGGTGTAAAAAGAGAAGGCTTGAAAGGACAAATATTGCTCTCTCTATTTATATATATATTGAAGTTTATTATTAATTCATTAAAACATATTCCTGACATTTTTACCATGGTTCCAATCGTCACAAATAAATGCCTCAATCCAACAGTTACCCTAAACTAAATATACTGTACACATAAACACAAAGTATTTACCATCAAACAGCATAGCAGTTTACATGCAGCCTTTGCTTGTGATAATCATTCATAGTATTTTGTCAATGAAATATTCCTGTGAAGATTTAGCAGCAATGTATCAAATCAAGTGACTGTCTTCCAAATATGCAGTCCATAAGCCTTGAGTTATTTTAATGCTATTTGTCTTTCCTAAACTGGGGAGCAATGTAATTTCCAAATCAGGAATCAGGGAATGATTTGTTTTAGCTTGAAGGAAATAAAGTAACCTGCTGGTTCATCAGTTTGAAAGCTAGATTTTTTTTCACGTTTCGTTGGCTTCACTTTCTGCTCCAAATTTAAACATGGGTTTTGTTAAATTGGTTAATTAACAAACCATGTTCTGGAATTTCTGGAGAATTTCGCTTCCTGCTGCCTGCAGTATGTGTTCCTGTTCATTAGATATTTTTGTTTGCTTAAAGCCCGCTTTGGTTCTAAAGGGCCTGCTTTTCTATTTATAGAGGCTCTGGAGTGAGAACTTCTTCTCATTTGTCTTTGTCTAGATTTATCTCCGTCCAATGATGTCTTTCTTTTTTTCAGGACCCACGAGACTAATTAGTGGATGAAGGAAATGAAGACGGAAAAAGAGAGAGTCTAGTTGAGAGGAGGGAGAAGGGAAAACAGGTAAAGCAAAGGGAAAATAGAAACCCTGTTCAGTGTTTTCTTTTTTATTATTATTGGCAAGGTTCATTTACCCCATTGGTCCCAAATCTGATCCGCAGGTATGTTTTCCCACAACGGGCCAGCTGTCATCTCAAAGCATAGTCACATGCTGCTATAGTAGGATATTTCCCCTTAGCAGGCAGATAAAGAATGACTGGATTTTCAAATTGTATTATTGCACAAAATTGGTTGATGGTTGGAAACTTCTACATCTGCCACTTTCCAACAGAGGCCCCACGTACATCTTGGGAAATGACCAAAGAAACAATAAAACAAACAACACATTTGAAAGAAAAGGTGTTTCATGTAGAGAGCAGCAAGAACATTTGTCTTTCTTCCAGGTGATAGTTTGTGTGTTAAAGTCTTCTTAAAAATGGTGGTATTTAAAAGGGAACTTTGATTTCAATTATTCTAAAATATACAATGTTTTTCTATCAAAATTATGTCATTAAACCTGGAGTCTTCTAAGGCAGACATAATATTTCAAATTAGTGTATATGGCTTTGCTGTTCTGTCACATGTAAATGTTTAGCTGAGAAACCAAACAAAAAAAAACAAGCATCTCGGCATCCTGACGTCCTGGATCACGGACTCTCTAACTCTACTGCTAAACCGCAGTAAATCAGGCTGGGGAGATGTGTTTCTGGGACACTGGAATGCAGTACTGGGGACTGTTTTGGCTCCCCTTGTGCTCACGCTGTAGACGGTGGATTTTCACCAGAACTCTGAATCCTGCTACATTCTGTTGTGGCATGTGTGTGGGATGGACACGAGGGGGAATACAGGGATCTTGTGGGGGCCTTGACTGGCGCACAAAGAACGACCTTGGACCGTGGATGTAGAGACTAACCCTAACCCTACAAGTACCTGGAAGTGGTACTGGATGAGAAGTTGGAGTGGTCTGCTAACACAGATGCAGTGTAAAGGATGGGGGAGAGCCGCTTCTTTTTTTCCAATCAGTTGTGGAAAGTGCACTGTTTGTTGTTAGCTGGCCAGTTCTGTGCTAGGCAGGGGGCTGGACCCTCTGAGAACTGTGGTGGAGCAGCAGATGAGGAGGAAGCTGCATACCATAATGGGCAACGACAAACACCCCCACACCTACACAACCTCCTTACAGGACAGAGAAGCAGTCAAAGTGAGAGGCTCATCTCACTGCACTGTAGGACTGAAAGGTTCAGGAAATCCCCACAGCCATCAGGCCTTTTAACAGGGACTACTCTATCTATCTATCTACTGTATCTATCTATCTATCTATCTATCTATCTATCTATCTATATATATATCCATCCATCCAATCTCATCTCATTTACAATAACATCATGAACAACAATCGGTGTGTAACAAGTGTGAAGTGATATAAATTAAATTTTTACTAAATGTCACAGTTCCAATTGCTTTAATTTATTTACATTGTAGTTTATAACATTGAATGACGGTGGTGATTTCTGCAAAAACAGAACTGGCTCACAAGAAGATTTCAGCACCATGGACAGCTCTGTGATCTGCACCACTTCGTACTGCGCAGCAAGAGCTCTCCATAGTGCAGAATCGTGGTATGTGAAAGGATCTGGTTAATACTTTCAATATGTTGACAAAGACAGACATACTTTTTTTACTTGTTTTTACACTAGAGCTTATCTTTAAAGTTGTTTTTATACTTTTTTCACTCCTTGTCCACTGTTGTATAGTGTTTTATTGTAGTGATGTGTATTTACTCCTGGCAACAATGACTTTCTTATTTCTAGTACACACTTGAATGTAAGGTAAAGAAAAATTTTATGTCCCTGAAGTGCGATTTCCTTTACAGCAGTGGTCATAAAATGCCATGAAGACATTAACACAATCACAGTATTGAGTTGCCACAGTATCCACAGTGTCTCACATGCTCATGTTAACGTGTACTTTAATGTTAGTAATACACAACTGCAGTGTCCGTGTCTACTGTTGTATAGCAGCCAGTCCAGTGTTTTATTGTAGTGATGTGTATTTACTCCTGGCAACAATGACTCTCTTATTTCTAGTGCACACTTGAATGTAAGGTAAAGAAAAATTTTATGTCCCTGAAGTGCGACTTCCTTTACAGCAGTGGTCATAAAATGCCATGAAGACATTAACACAATCACAGTATTGAGTTGCCACAGTATCCACAGAGTCTCACATGCTCATGTTAACGTGTACTTTGATGTTAGTAATACACGACTGCAGTGTCTGTGTGCTACAGTCGAACCCTAATGGGTTATCAGTTTACGCCCTCTTTCCTCTTTCTTTCTGTCCTCATGAGTGTGTTTCTCGCTCCCCTTGAATTATGTCTCATCGCCATTCTTGTTCTTCCAGTATCATTGATTTTCTTTTCTCAGCTTCTCCCCCCTTCCTTCCTTCTCTCTGGCATGCTCTCCCACCACTGAGTCGGTATCTGTCAATCAGAAAGCTGCCTCTCTTAAACACTGCCAACAACAACAGGCTCAGGCTTGGATTTCTCCTTCTTCTTCTTGAGCGATTGATGGAAAGAGAGTTTGTTGCTTTTTAAAGCTCCTTGAAAGTCACAACAAAAGCTGATGAGCAAGGTTGTCTCCTGGGGTTGTGTATACAAAAGGCGCCATATCTAACTACACAGTCAAAACGTAAAGTTTATTTAACGCCCCAACATGTGGGTGCCATTCGTTTTATTTTATTACTCAGCCTTGTGTCTTAAAATGTGTTTCACAAAGTAATCTAAAGTAATTACCAAGTAATAGCTTGGTAACAACCAAGAAAAACGTGTGTAGGACATAAAGGAGGACACATTTCAACATTATAATATATGATAGTTAGCAATTCTGACTCCCAAACATAATATGAAGGTATTGCAGTGATGGTAGTCTACAGTCATTCTCATTGCCATGCTATTACCTGGATATTACTTACTGGAAATTAAATGGCATATTATCTCCTTATTACCACACTATTACCATTTTGATTACAAAGACAGACATTTCATTAGAAATAGGATGGTCAGAATCACTGGATCAGATAAAAATGTTAAATCAAAAAATCCTATTTATCACATCTGTATGTGATATCTGTTCATCTAATATAAAATACATACTGTAAAAATGTAAATAAAATCAGCAAATGAAGGTTCTCCGTTATCCAGGTCATAAAATTCTTTAGTAGTTCACTGTGGGCGACTGGACTTGCTTGAGTTGAGTTGAATGCATTTCACCTCTCATATAAGAGGCTTCTTCAGTTCTGACTAACCAGTTCTGACTAACAAGGTGTGAACGTGTCAACCAGTTCACACCTTGTCTCAGGTGAAACCGACAACCTGAAACTGGGAAGGGTGAACAATATGCATTGTTCAATTCAACAACTCTCTGGACCGATATCAGCCTCAGAGGCGACCTGGTTCTTCCCACTAGTTCGTCAGAACTGAAGATGCCGCTTTGGATGAGAGGTGAAATGTCTTCAACTCAACTCAATTAAGTCCAGTAGCCCACAGCTAACTACTGAAGAAAAATCAGCAAAAGCATTTTAGCTGAGTCATATTTGGGCTGTTTGTTTCCTCTTTTTGGGAGAACAATATTTGTCAGACAGTTGGAGAATTATGTCTTTGAAATGACTCAGCACAAAATGTGTTGTTAACAGCTTCATAGTTCATAAATGGTCTAAAATGACTGTATCGGACTAACATCGGTATTGGTCGAGTTTGTGGTATTGGTTTCAAACACAAAAAAGTGGTGTTGTCCCATCCCTAGTTGCTTAATGTGAAGTGATGAGTGTGATCAGTAAACCTCCAAGTCCAAGTTTTTCCGTTATGCCATTCCTTCTCCAACATAAAAACATCTCAACTGTCTCACTGTTACGTCCTGTATTAAAAGCCTATTACAGAATGTGTGGTGCAGTGAATAAGTTTTTTCACTTGGCTGAATCACTGCATATTTAAACAATGTGGTGCCAGTGTTTCAAAAAGGGACATCACTCTTCACGTATAGATCAGGAACACAATGAGAGGCAGAGAGGACATAAATGAGAGCGAGAACAAAAGTTATAATGAGTAGTTTGTGCGAGTGGTGTGTTACAGTCGATAAGATAAGAGCTATGACTTTGAGAGAAGGACAAGAAAATGACTTCGCTAAGGATGTAGCATAATGACATGATATCTGTGTGGGTTTACCAGCATTTAGCCACCTCATTAAAACAGGCACCTGGTGTTAGAATAACACTCTAATGTGTTTTTGGACCAAAATTATGGACAAAACCATGATCCATAATTTCAAATAATTTTGAAATGAAATTAGAGGTGGTGAACAATAAGCTCCTTTAAAAACAGGACACAGACATGCGTTAGCGTACAGGTTAGTATCACTTAGGGAGAGAGGACTACAAGGAAAGTTCACATGCATGTGTGTTTGGGGGGTAATTTAGAGGTGCAGACATGCTATAAGAGATGTGATGGACGCCTGCGGTATAACTACACAACACCCTTGTCTGCGTGTGTCTAAAGCTTCCCTGATGACAGAATCAGAACACAGGCTTTATGACCCTGCTCAGTAAGCCGGCTTCCTCCATCATCACGGACCCTTCAAGCAGATATTAATACACACACCCACATAATGTGCAGACAACATGTGTGACTTCTTGTCTCAATGCTATCAGTCATTCCTTCTGTTGTTCGTAACACTGTACAACTTCGTTGTGAGTTGCAAACACCACAAAGAAAATAACCAACTTCATAGTGGCCCAGCCTGTGGTTCCACCAGAAACACTGAGACAAAAACTAGAGAGACACTTTCCACTGTCCCTCAAAGACTCTTACATACATTCCTACAGTAGTCTGACAGGTTTGATAGTTACTTTGTATTCTGTTAAAGGCCCTTTGAGATATGTGTGGGTCGTATATGACATAATGTTTACCTTATTTCAAAGAGGAACAAATGCTAATATTGTGCACCTTTTTGATTTCATGCACTATTTTTGTTTAATTTAAAATAGCTACAGCTAATACTGTGCACTTTCTCATGCACTTTGAGGTTGTACAAAGGACAGGTATGACGAAAATAATTAGATTGCTAGATCCTTTATCATATTTGAATGTTTAAATTTGTCCTCACCTGCTGCTTACTGGCAGCCTGAAGTGTCTGGCCCAGTGACATTTCTTGGTTTGAAAATTGAATAGTCCTGCCTTAGACCGTTGGCATCAGGCTTACAGTCGTTTGATTCTCTGCCCCTCTTTCCATTACTTTCACTAGACACCTTGTATCAGGATATGTACAGTAGTTAATCAGCAGACTCTTGCCAATACACAGCCCTTGTAAGCACATTGTTCTGTAGAAGTTTTAGCCTCAAATCGCCATTCAACACCCCACCACAACATGAATATTGATGAGAAAATTATTTGAGACATTTTAAAATAAGAACCTAATAAATACTATAATAGCTCACTTAATCACACTCACAATGACCAAAAAAGCAAGTTTTACAAATAATGCCAATGGGTTACCATGGAGACCATACAGCTCCAGCTGATATAGTGAAATGTATGCACATAGCCTATTATTCAGTGTAAGCAGTGTGATTGTTAGAAAGACTCCCCATCCATCCTCCTTTGTGCTTCAGTTTTATCTCTGTCTTTAGCATTACTTACATCTCTCTACCTTTTCTCCGGCCGCCCGCCTTCCTTTCCCGTTTACTTCTGTTGCCATCACTCACTCCACCTGCATTTCCCTCTGACTTCTATCCTAATTGAGTTGTGTTGTCAGCTCAGCAGCCCTACTCAACACTCCCTTTCATGGGTTTGACCAAAGAGCGTATATATGTGAGTGATGTGCATGATGAACGTCCAGCAGTCGCTCATGTCCCAGTCCCTCTATGGAGCACTCGTATATCAACCTCTGAGCCCTGCACGATGTAATGGAATGAGGAGAGACCAGCTGACAAAGAGGGGATGAGAGAAAGAAAGAGTAAAGTGGAGAGAGATAAGGAAATTAGAGACGAAGCGACAACCAATTGACGCCAGGTGAGTTGAGGTAATCATGTCTGCCTCTGTGCCATTTCTTTAGCCTCCTTTTTCCATTATAAACTCAAAAGCATCTCTGCTCTTATCAGAAATGCTTTTGCTCCAAAATTGCTATTCAATTCTTTTTTTTCACTCTCTTTCTTTGCAACTCTTTAATTTCTATAACGCTATTCAATTCTTTTTTTTCACTCTCTTTCTTTGCAACTCTTTAATTTCTATAACGCAAAAATACACACTGCCAGTCTTTTTTTCCAGCCAGTCTTACTGATTTTCTCACACACATTTGATGATTATTCAGATGCTTGTTCAGCGACGACACCTTGAATGTGGCGTTTACTTTCTGACTTCAAACAACTCCAATGCAATATTAATTAGCAGACAGTAAGCCCCAAACCACGTCAGACGCTTATTTCTAAACATTTCCCTTTTTTAAAAAAGTAATTACTAATTAGTGGATTAATACAACTCTTAATACATCTTAAAAAAATGTGAGTAACAGGCCAGTATCTTATAACCAAACCCTCAAACATCAGCACATTATTTCCCAAAACATAGACTTCAATGTTGCAAATATTTAATTAAGTCATCAAATATACCTCAGAATAAGACTGAGAAAAAAAAAAGGATTTGTTGTGTTGAACGCACACACACACACACACAGATGAATGGTGTTGCTGGAAACTCAATTGCCCCATGTACGCGTCACATGAGTTGCTAACGTTTGCTCATGTCAGCAGAGGAGTCAGAGCTGAGTTGCTGTTTTAAAGCTGATGTGGAGCAAAGCCGGATGTACACTAATAAATTAACCAACACTGAGGTCAGCAGAGGTGTAGATAGAAGACTGTGTGTACAGAAACGTGAGCCGCCACACTTCAAAGTTACAGACTGACTAACACACACAGGACTGTCAAGTCAATCTGATACACGAACGTCACTAAATTAATTGATATTTATATAATTTCACTGAAAGTAGATGGAGGAATCTGGGTCAATATCTTTCTCATTGGGGGGGGGTTTGAGCTTAACAAATGGAATTATATTTGTGTCAATATTTCCAAAAAACACTTAAGGAGCAAATAAAATATTGATTTAATTATTCAAAAATATCGTATTTTATTGTTTGAAAATACACTTCTTTACGCTCCCTCACTTGCTCTTTGCGCTCCCTGGTTTGTTCATTGCGGCGTGTGTTTTTTTGTTTGTGGGCAGGCCTTAGGAAGCTGCCCGCTGATTGGCTACTGAGTTTTGGAGCGACAGTTCAGTTTTGAACCGGAAGTAGTCACGGGCTTGGAGTCGCTGTCCGTCTGGAACCTGTTCCCCATCAACATCCGACAAAATAATTGTGAGTATCTAACATTTATAATCTGACAAAAGTTAAATATTTACAATCATATATTATTATTTCCCCGGATGTCGACGGGGAAAGCGGGGAACAAGTGAGGTGTATTTTCAAACAATAAAATAGAACATGTTTGAATGATTAAATCGATATTTGATTTGCTTCTTGAAAAGTGTTGTTTGCTTTGTGAAAAGTGTTGTTTGAAAATATTGACACAAATCTATTTCCATAAAAACTTAAAAGTGCTCATCTCAAATGCAGATAGAGCCAAATGCAAGCCACAGAAAAGCTGTAGCATATACTGTATAATTCAAGCGTATACTGCATATTATGCATATTAAATAACACCCCTGTGTAAAAAACACCTCATGCTACATCCTGTAGAGCAGTAAAAAAAAAAAAAGTTGTGCCAAGGTTTTTCATCTATGTGCATTTTAGTTTGTACAGTTCGTGCCTCTGCTCATCTGGTGCTCTGGCACATAATGTATAATTTACCAGTGACTCAGAAAGGGATTGTTGCAGTTCAAAGGAAATTGAATTTCTAAAAACACACACCAACGCCTCCCATCACTTTGACGCGAGCAAAATGATTGAGCAGGAGATGTTTATTGAACTGTCTTTTGTCGGGACACTGCAGGCCATGGTCAAATTATGTGGAACATGCCATTATGAAATTTAAATTCATGAAAAATTATAAAATGACCCCGAACTCCTGAAATTGCCTTTAATAGAGTAAGAGAGATCATAACTCATTCTACTCTACCGTGGGCTACAGGACACCACAGTGCCAGCATGAAGGCTGATATTAAATTGACTTTACAGAAAGTTAGTATGTTCAGTGGTGTGACAGCCAATCTGACTTTACTGAAGGGAGAATTAAGTTTCCCTCAACTTCAGTTTAATCAGAAAAAACAGACGGACACACTAATACACACACACACACACACACTATTGACTTTTGCCTGCTGTTATCGTGGTGATATCAGGTGTTTGATTGACTTGATAAAGGACAAATCTAATGAGGTACTAGATTAGAGGTGTAAAACCTGCGGCCTGCGGGCCACATGCAGACCCCAAATTAATTGAATGTGGCCTGCCCCTTAATATCAGGTTATAATGAGTTTTTATGTTTTCTTTGTATGAATAGATTCATCCTAAATACAAATTATGTAAAATATCATCATAAATATTATTATTTTGACATCTTTTTCTACAAAAAGTAGGACTTTTTTCACTTGACTCTACTGACCAAAGTAGACACTAATTGGCCCTCAGGTCATTTGAGTTGAAAAGAGGTGGAGGTTATTTATCACTGACGCCGATTATCCCACACACAAACAAACAGCTGAGACAAACTCACACCTGCTCACATGCACACAAAGTTACACATTACACTGAGAAACTGGTTCAACATTCAACTCCAGCAGCGCTGACCCTGAACATGGCCAAGGTCCTTGTGTGTCACAGCAGGGACCCCAGGTGTGTTTCTACAACATGATGTGGCCAGGCCAGGCCAACAGTTTAGTCATAATTAAACAGCAAGGCCAGGCTGAGGAAAAGTGACTGCAGCAACTTAAATGGTTAGAATTTAAAAAAATAAATAAAATCAGGTTATGCCGGGTGTCCTTATTATCCAAATCGGTGATTTGATTCTGTACTTTGTTTTAGTTATAGAAGATTTAACAGAAATGCTCCCATATTGCTGACTTAATGGTGCCCGGTGGCAACTCAGGGTGCGATCTCAGGGTTATTAACCCTTTTGAGCTAATTAAAGAAGCCTAACTTTTACTGCAGGCGCGTATGCTCGATCATGACGGGAATAAAACATTACGCAAGCAATTAGACGGTAAAATAATGAGCGCAGTGTGTGATATTTGCAAAATATACAAGCTCTGTAGACAGAAGGGGAAAAACAGAGGAAATTACCAAAACAGCGAGTCGGTAGCTCATACACTGTACTACTGTGCACATTGCAAATTCACATGTCAGGGACACGCACCCAACGCACTCTTTGTGCGCAGTTCCAATGGACTGTATGCGCAGCCTGCACGTTGATGGCGCAATTGTCGTCATGCGCACGTTGGGTAGTATACCAGGGCCTTTGTCGTGAAACTCAGGAAATTTAAACTCTGTCAAAATTGGGCAGTGCTCACTGGAACACCACTGTGCTCTAACAATAGTTGTCGGGCTGCTCCAAGGTGTGAAACAAACTGCCACTGAGAGTCAATTACAGTCGTTGGAGAGCTCCAGGTTGTTAACAATGATCTTTACAGTGTTAAACTATCAGAACAGGAGAAGCCTCTTGGATGAGAGGTGAAACATCATCAAGAAAAACCCACAAGTCCAGTTGCTACCGACTCAGTGTGTTTTGGATAAGAATGATCTGGATGATTGAGAGTCTACACAGACATCTAGAGGACATAACGTTTTTCTTTTTTAATCATTTTTGGATTTTTTTATATATTTTTTTGCTGAATGAATACACATTTGAATGATGTGCAAGAAGGTGAAGGTTGGGGTAAATAGCAAATATTCTGAAACATCGTGCCTTTTCACCTCATCCATTTACTTCTCTCTTCTCTGATCTTACCCAACCTGCAGAAATCCACATTATTCTCTCCACATTCAACTTTCTCTTTCACCTCACTCTTACATCCTGAGAAAGAAAATATCCTCTCAGCCTCATACACACACACACACACACACGGTACATACAAATACACACGGCAATACACAGACAAAGACACACAATGTGAATCCCAGAGTTGCCCTTAAAGGATCAAAAAGCCATGGCTGTTGAATCTTATTCTTAGCCTTTTTTTCCTTTCTAGATTTCTTTCTTTGGCCAGCAAATCATGTTTGGAACTGGCAAAAAGAAAAAGAAATAGTTCAATAAAAGCATTAGCAATGGAATGAAACATCTAACATAGTTTGTTCTCTCCCCCCATTTCCCACTGTGAGCAATGTGTGTGCCTTGTATAAAGACAAGGTTGAATACACTTTGTGTGCCAGTTACAGACCCAATGCACTAGAGTCTTAGTGTACGTTTTGTGTGAGGTTACACAAATACGTGTAAAAGTCAATTGTCGACATGTAGCAACACAACTTTGACTGTAAACGAGCAGTGTGGCGAGCAGTCAGCTCCCGAGAACAACTATTGAGAAGTCGGAGAGAGGCAAGGTCAAAGGAAGCAGGGCAAAAAAATAAGTGCATGAACGTGATGGGGAGAAAAAGGAAAAAGGGAGTGGGAAGGTATGTGGCAGGTAGAGGATCAATTGAAATGGAGATGAATGCAGAAGAGGCAAGGAAAGAAGTGAAGTGGAAAGGAGAACACAACAGGACAGGAGAAGAGAGAAGGAATGACGACATGAGACAAGACGAGTGGAGGTTACGGGAGACGTTAACCGATCTTAACAGCTTCAAGAAAACAGCGTAAAATGTGGGAAGGGGGACTGAAAACAGGGAATCTGACAATTGATCATTTTAATTAACTTCACTTCACTACTCCAGCTCTGTCGTTCCATAGGAAATGTGTGTGTATGTGTGTGCGTGACAGCCATGTGATCTAAGGTCTTCTGTGTCACTACATTGCCTGAGCTGTGATAGCAACCCATTCATCATCTGAGCATCTGGTGCCCTTGCACCACACACACGCACACACACACACACACAATTCTGGATTTGTTATCTTTGGCTTCCTCCGAGCTGTGTGCCCTCCACTTCAACAACCTTTCTTTGTTTACCTTTTTTCCCCAACCTCTTCTTTCCTTGGTTTTCATCTCTCATTTCAAAACTCTTCAGTCCCTTTCACGCCATTAAGCTCCCGTCCGAAAGTCAATCCTGTCAATCTCAATGTTTCTCTTTTCACATGACATGCATTATAACATGACAACACACAACCTGCAACAAACAATGCACCAGACAAATTCTTGGCTGGTGGACATGGACGTACTGTAAGTGAACATTTGTGATAAATGCCGTGAAATATTCTGAATCTGAAAGCAACTCAAGTCTAAGAGGAAACCAGTCTGCCAGCTGGTACCAAACATGGAGCTGGCATCACATGAAGGGAGCGAGGGGAGCTCTGAGCACAGGTGGGAAACAACTGACCTTGGTGAATGAGATGCTGAACCGTCGCGGTAAAGAGATGTTTCACTGGGTTTGTACTGCTACCTCGACTGAGTGACCCTATGAAAGTAACAACAGGGAACTTGGTGTCACTGCTCAGGATGCTGAGAGGAATAAAAAAATCTGGGACTAACTGCAAGAATACCACAACTAGTGCTTATACATACAGTCAGTTCAGTAGTTATTCTATTTCACATGTATAAAGTTGCACATGAGGTCAACAGGGTGGGAGGGATAAGAAAAAACATGTTAAAATACTTAAAACAATGATTTGAAATGTACTACACACAAACTCATTTCATGATGACTACTTTTTTTAAGGATATGTAGTTAAGAATCATTTTGTGCAAGTTTGTATGACAGTCAGTATGTTTAAGTGCACAGATTAGTCAAGCTAAGGCCATAGTCCGACTAAGTCAGGCAATCAGGACAAGGTGGTGCTATATCTCTCTATAAGCTAGTGTGTATTGAATGAGCTTCCTGTAGACGTGTATGTCACAGAAAAACAAACAGTGACAAGCGAGATGGACGGTGATGACAGATGACAGACTAACGCGTTGACATGAACCTAATTATAGTCTTAGTCCGACTAAAATAAGACTTTTAACGTGCATGTAAATGTCGTGAGTGTAAGTGAGTGGAAGCTGCCTTCTTCGAATCAACACAATTCTCATGTGGGATTTAAAACCCAGAATCCCTGCACTTTCTTCGTCTTAATAAATAAAGACTTGGCTGCCAGTGAATAATGCATAAAGCAGATTTTCTCTCTTGTCTATGTCATGTTGGTGCAGTCCAAACTGCAGTAATGCAAACGGTGTGAAGCACTTAGGGACCTTTGCATTGAAATGCCCGTTAAATGGTGCAGGTTTTACAAAGTGAATGGAGGTTGCTGCTTCCTGTGTATAGACAGTATTTCACATACCCTCATACCCAGTATGTCCACAAAAAGTGATTGAGGCTTTTGAGGTAAATTGAGGACATTAAATATTACTTATTTCCCAGAACCCCAGAAGGGTTTTGTGTTTTGTGGTTCCTCGCACAATTACAATTATTTCCAATTATTTTCAAGTCAGCTACTCAATTCTTCAATTATTTATTGTTTGAGATTTCTGTTGAGGAACTTTTGTTATCTTCAGCTTAAATACATGTCATGGATAGTGTGGCAGAAAACTGAGTATCTAAGTAAGTAAGAGAACTTCACAGATAGATAGCAAAAAGCAGAAAAGATCATGTTGTTGTGAGTCATTTCGGAGATTGGATTCTGGACAATTTCATCCTGTGATCTCATTCAACTGTTGCAATCATTTGTCATTCCAGAGCTCTACCCACAACTCTGTGCACTGGTGTTACCAATTATTCCTGTTAGTCACAGCAGCTCAGGATTTAGTCACATCCTTTTTGTAAAACAATTCCTCGTTCACTGTAATAAGGTGTTCCCAGTCATGCCTTTATCTTTATCTGCAGCGTGTGTCTTTCTTACTGTTAGGGTGAGACGTCTGAAAGTTCAAGGCTGACACCATGTTGACCAACCAACAAGTTTAGAGCTGGACAGGTCAAGCACTCACAACACTTGTTCTGTGAGTATTTACTATATTTATCACATATTCATTTTGTTTTGTTTGTTTTAACAAACTGCAAATGCCAAAGAATGTGTTGCTAGTTAGTTCAAATAATAGTTTGACAAAAAAGAATTTGTGACCACACAGAGGGAATTTGAGACCAAATACACAACGAGATGAGCACACACAAAAGTCCACGATGCTAATAACAATAACAGGACAAAAGAGAGACTGAGGACATTCATCACAAAAATAAATATGTATAGTACATACAGAGAAATCTACAGAGGAGCGTTATTAAATTAGCAGTGTGAAAAAAACACAGACAGCAAAGACATTTTGTGCCATCAGTAAGCACCGCTGCACATTTGATAATATAATAGCAATTTCAGTTACAGGCAGATTAAACACTATGACTCGCTCAAAGCAAACATCTTCTCACTCTTCAGGAAAGTGATGAGAAAGTCGCAGGTCATGAGGGGGTTCCCTTACAGCACAGACATGCACCGCAACAATTGTATTTTTTTTCTGTATTACTATTTTTAATATCAGTATCATTTTCCAGCATGCATTGCATCTGGGTTACACCAAGTTACATCACTGAGCTTTGGCATGTCTGACTGTTTGTTTGTTTATGATCAAATTCGAGATGAGCCCAAGGGATTTCCTCTGATGTAAAGTGAAGCAACGCTAATCATAATGAGTCCCCCGAAAATTATACAGCAGCAGGAAACCAAATGTTGTGTTTGACACTGAATATTATCTTGTGCGACATAAATTATGCCCCGCAAAGATTACCAATGCATTTAATGATTAGGTGTGTTTATTTAGTGCACGAGCCAAATGAAGCATGGCCACAAGATTCCCTCTCTGATGGGGGCGAGTTTGTCTTGTCACATCGTGTACGTCTCACCAAAAGCCCATAATCAGCCAAGTCATTGGTTTAATTAAGATTGGTGAAAGGACTGTAATAAAAAAGTACATATATATATATACATATATACATATATATATATATATATATATATATATATATATATATATATATATATATATATATATATATATATATGAACATATATACATATATATATATATATATACAAATATATGTATATATACATATTTATATGTGTATATATACAGTATATATATACATATATGTATACTGAGATCACTGATGTGGTGAACCAATTTGGAAGAGTGTCTGAGCATGCACATCAATACCACGCAATTTGCTCTGAATCTTCGTCATCACACACTGTCAATAGAGTCTCTTTTTATTGGTGATGAAAGTCCTTGAATTTGTATTTATTGTTTTATTTTCAGCGAGAGGACAGGACTTCATAATCCCCGAAATTAGTAACGTGCTTCGGCAAAAAAGGTTCTGCTTAAACAAACACTATGTGAGATTTCACTTCAAGCTGAATCCCATTAAAATGAGCATTATTTTAAAACCAAAGATAAAACAAATTACCACTGGGTGTTTTGCTATCACTGCAGACCAGCTTTGCTTGATGACAACCTGACTATATAAAAATACCCACATATAATTACTCACAAAGCTCTCTTGCTCATGAATAACAAAGATACGGACCAGTATGACTGCCCAAGCGCCCTGCTTCACATAAACATTGTAATTAATGAGGCTAAACAGCGTGCCATTGTTTTAGCAAAATGTTGCTTAAAAAGGGAGAAGAACTCTAACACAATCTCCTCGGCTCAAAACAAATGATTTGTCTGGAGACAAAATGGCTGCTTTCTGACCAAAGTGGCACACCAGAGGACAGAGTCCACCAATTAAATATGTTTGCTCTCTTGTTAAATTCAAGCATGCCAGAGGTTTGCTGAACTGCAAGAGTTGGAAATCTCTGTGAGAATATAAAATGAAGACAAGAGGGGGGGATGAAGGTTATATCAAGAGAGAGAGAGAATGTAGAGCCCACGGCATGCACACACCCACCACTCATTGGTCTGTCAAGAATTGTAAGGACGCAGCGAAGACACAGTCGTCCGACATTCCAACCTTTGTTTCAGCACAAAACATCGTCCGACAACACAGCATTTTTGAAGTGTTGGGTCTCACGCAGGTTTTTACAGCCACGGGGGAAGAAACTAAAAGTAAAACATAAATAAAAAATAAATAAATGCCTGCAAAGCCAAACATTTCTGTTAGAGTGAGATGGGAATAAAGACAGAATATGGTCATAATCAAAGCATGTATGGTGCTCTACAGTTCATGCGACTGCAAGGAGAGTTTCTTGTACAGAACACAAATCTTTTGCAGAGTATCTTCTCAGGTAAGCATATATGATGCCGAAATTTGAACCACCAACATCCCACATTAGAGGTGACCACAATCTGGGTGGTAAACTGGTGTAGTGCTAAACATCATTTCCTGCGAACCACAGATCTGCCTCTACAGCCACCTGAGGAGAGGACAGTCATACTCGTCTCAAGTGACAGCAGATGAGGACCGATCAAAACCTATTTCATCTTGTTAAAGACACAAACAATGTGGGATTCCAGCTGCAAGCCAAAACACTCCTGCCTTAATGTACTACGAAGTTCCCTGCTGGACCACAGATAATTACTAATGTTCTGGAAATGAACTTGAAGCTTTCCTGCAGTGAAAATCTTCCCTTTGAAAGTTAAAACGCAGTTGTTCTGAAACAATGTTCCGTGAGTTGGTATTTTGTAACGGTCTTTGATTGCTCAACAATCGATCATTTTAATTCAAGTAATTGTAGAGAAGTAAGATTAGTTAAGTGCTGCCAGCAGTCTCCCTCTGTGACAACCTCAGGCACCTTAGCAACATAGGCCACTTTTTCCACTTAGGTTTGTAAATTGCAATTTAGTAATTTAAGTAAGCGACTTATACACCAATGGGTAACTTTTTTATGTTTAACACCACAGTCGCTGTGTGTTATAGTCTGCATTGTAATTATGTTCAATTACAAAGATAGAGTAGAATGTTGTACTTTTTCCCCTCTTCTTCATGTCTAAATCTGTGTTGAACACAAACAAAGCAACAGTGGGTATTTGAAATTATTATTTCAAAGATAAAAAAAACCAATTCAGCCACTTCTTTGTCCCTCTAGTGTTAACACTGTGATTTTCACAGTGTATCACAGAGTATTTGGCGTTGCCAAACGGAAATGCAATCCTTGATTCATTTGCCTTCTCACTTCCTCTGTTGTTTTCTATCTTTCATCAGAAAAAAGAAAAAGAAAGACCAAAAGCTTGGCAGAGATGAGAGGACGTAGGGCTATGGGGGTCGCAGCTGGTACCCTGGATGAGGACCTGGCACAAGACAAAAAGAGCAGAGAAAAGGAGATTGGGAAAGAAAGGAAAATAGGAGATGGACAGATGGAGGCCAAAATGAAATAGAGGGCTGGAGGGAGGGGGAAAAGAGGATAATGATGATGAGACTTCAACTGAGCAGAATAGAGCTTGTGGCTGGATAGAAGTGAAACTGATTGGGCTCACAGAGTTATGGGGGTTGAAAGAGAGAGAGAGGTGGCTAGAAGGGATGGCCAACAGATGGGTACATCCCTGTTACTCAGACCACTCACTTCTCATTGAAGCACGATTGGTGAGCACAGACGTGAGACGGAGGCGGACAAAGAAAGGAGGCATGAGACAACAACGTCATACTTGTTTTTGTTATTTTCATAAGAGTCAATTGGGACGGCTTTTTTTTAATGCAGTTGCCAGACTCTTGTTGACAACTTGACTGGGAGAAAAATGACTGCTTCTCCACTCGGGGCAACAAACGGTGGCAGAATTCATTTCTGTTTTCTGTTTTAATCACCACCAGCTGCTAACGGAAAATACCTGGCTCTTGAGCCATTGCTTAATCCACTTATACACAAGCAAGTCTTTCACTGTGTATGTTTGCTGTTTGCTGTCCCACTCCAGCACTCCACAACCTTCATCTACAACTCCTTTCAGATATACAGCACAGTGTATAGACAACAGTCACCATGGCAGTCAACTCTGACATCTGTTTTTCTGCTGTCAAAATGTGCTCGAGTGTACTTTCTCAACCCTGCACATGGTCAGAAACATTCAGTACAATTCTCTCTCTGTGTCCATCTGTCTTTTCCAGCTGTGTGTTTGACTGCAGATGCAGCCCAGCTCAGGGTCGGATAGGTGATCAACCTTACATGTATTACATATATTCCTTTACCTCTGCTCACAGACTCACTTCTCTCACATTCACCTTCTCTGGTCTCTATTTTTGTACCACACCCTATAAGAGCAGCAAAGATGATTCAATTAACGTATTATTAACCCTTTAACACTTTTTGTTTGCTTATTTTAACCAGAAAATGGCCAGAAAATGTCCTGTGAGTAAGCGTAAGAATAATTTATTGCTTATTAAAATAGTGTATTAACAATTTGAAATTAGAAAAAGAAGGCTTTATTTAGAAAAAACACTTTCTAACACTTTCGCACCAGATTTTTTGCGTGTTAAGTTTTCAATTTTAACAGAAAACACGTCATAAATATGGAAGCTATGGTGACAAAGAGGCTTTGACGTGCAACTTCTCAGCTTTCAGAAACTGCTGGCATTTTCCGACAGCACAAACCGCTGCGTAACTATGGTGATGCTAAATGCACGTGTCGTCAGCGAGTAGTACGAAATTAATCGTCGAGTACTTTGATCCTTGATTATTGAGTTTTAGAGGGTTTTTATTCATAACTGAACACAGATCTCTGATTTAACAGCTTCTCAAATGTGAATATTTTCTGGTTTCTTTGCTCCATATAACAAAAAAAAATCATCTTATCATTTTAGTCTGTGGACAAATCAAATGATCATTTCCAGGTTTGAGAAACACTGATCAACATTTATCAACAAAATCTGGACCAAACGATTACATACATTCCGTTCGACAGAATCCACACCTTATTTTGTATTTCTGATTTTTTTTTTTTTGTTACTCCACCTCCACCTGCACCTGTTTCCATCTCTCTTGTTTTTCTCCGTCTCTCTTTTGCCCTCTCCCTCTCCTTCTGTTCTGTCGACTTGCCAGTAGAGCCCCAGGGTTAAAACATGCTGGCATGGACAACTCTGGCAGGTGTGTTGTGTGAGTGTGTGTGTTTGTCTGTGTTGTGTAGAGGGGATTGCTTCAGTGCAGATTCAACATCTGTAGTATATACAGTACTTGAGTAGTGTCAGTTTCGCAGAGAACATGGGAGCGTGCCAAAGTAAATCACGATTGCAGTAAAAACATGTAAACTTTGTGTAGGATCACCGTTCTACGTCATATGTGTGAATCCTGTGGCTCGTATTCACGGTTTGCTGATTGACTGATTTCCTTAAAACATGGACGATTCTCCAAGTTGATGTAATTTGTGGACATTTTGAGCAATGTTTTAATGAGTGGGTTCCAAGATTGTTTGCATCTTGCAAATGAATGCACATATGCAAGAAGACACAAGCTCTGCAACCAAATAAAGACATTTATTAGACATCTAGGTTACACTATGTATTTTGGCTGAGAAAGAGTAAATGTAAATGTTTGTACTTTGACAAGTAGTCGCCCCATGTGAACCATAGGAGTCAAGTTAAATCCTCACTTATTCATTGCAATTTGCATGTTGTTTGAAAGCTCAAAGCTTTACAATTCTATCTGTAAATCTTTTTGAGATTGTGTCAGTTACATAATAAATAAAACAATGTTTAGTGACACTGAGCCGTGTCTCAGTAAACTATTTCTAACTTTTTGTATGGAAAACCAAAAAGCTGGCTTGTAATTCAGGGGGATAAAATAAAATACATATCCCAGATTTCTTGTTTTCATCTTCCAGGCTTGCGGTATACTTAAGGTTTTAAAACACTGATGCATTACATGCTTTAAGACTCTGCAATGAATATATTGTGAAAGGAAATATCGGCTTCAACATCAGTGTGGTACAGAACTATCTGATTAAAAGGTCTTAGATGTGCAGTGTTGGTTTTCCGCTTTGTCAGTTGTAGCTGAACAGACACACAATCACAGCGCAAACACATCTGAAAAATATCACATCACGTCTGTTGTAGTGAAAAGGGATTTTTTTTTTCTTATGGCTTAAGTAAAAACAACATAAAACCAAGTTCTGACACACAAACACATTCATTTAATTAGACATTATACCCAGGTTGACACACACACAGGCACTGACACTTCTCTGACACACAAACACGCTCACCATGATTAAAGACCAAGGCCATCTGGCGCAGTAAAGAAGGAGAAGGGAAAGTACCCTCTTGGTTGCTGATGCAAGCCTGGAGACATGTCTTTTATAGCATCTTCCTTTCCTTTCTGCCTTAGTTCTTTGCTTCCTGTTTGCTTGTTTGCATCCTCCTTTTTTTCTGCATATTCCTTCCTTTGCTCATCCTCTCCTGATTAAACACCACATTAAAACCAAATTACCCATATTTCCCCATGTTTTAGAATGAATATGGGAGATTTGAACCTATGCACCCACCGGGTAACTCTTCTCAGCCAACAGCACCAAACAGATGCTTATGGGGACTGCTCTGAGTTGCTAGATGCTGTTGCTGTGAGACTAATGAAAATGTGTGTCAGGCTCAGCAGCAGTTCACTAAAAATTAGAGTATTATTCATTCTAAACACTGTTGGGATTTTAAATGTAAAACAACAGGAAGCGAGTTAGTGAAGTCATTGCTGACACAAGAGGTTCCCAGAAGGAAGCTAAAAACTGCAAAGGTGTGTAAAAATCAGCCTTAATAAATCGGCTTCCCAAGTATAATGGGTGGCAATTATCATTTTTAGCAAAGGCATCAATTCACCGAACCCCGAGGAATAGAATAGTTCTACTGAAAGAGATTTGTTACCCTCCTAATGTGTTCGAAAAGGCTTTATACACCCTAAAGCTGGGCATAAACTCTGCAATTTTACCCCATTTAGGACCCAATTTCAGCTTTGTCAGGCTTTGTTTGTTGTGCAGCGCGCAGGCAGGAGCTGATCAGATGGTCGAATACATTTCTGACATATCATAAATTTTGGTCGGCCAACATCAGAGTCTCGGCCGAGATGAAGGAAAGCCTCGACTCCATTTTCTAAAGTCACTGCCTTTTCTTTTTTTTTACCCCTCTGGGCCTGCATGAAGCAGCAACCTGAGCATCTAAAACATTGTCTGAAACCAAGGCGACATGAAAGTGTGGAGGTCAGGTTGATCCAGCTGTGGCAACAGCATGTGTTCCTCTGAACACAACCCACACGAATGAGAGGAAACACTTGCAGGAAAGGCCTGACTTTATTTAGGCAAGTGCAGTGGCCTCTAGTTAACTCCTCAAGATTACCGTGACCCGGACGACTGAGAACCTTCACAGACACTTGCAGGATCTGTCTGTCAAGGCTAGTTTGTTGTTGCTACTGACTTAATAAGACTTCACCTATTGAACATTTCTTTAATTTTTTAAATTTTAGATACTTTATTAATCCCCTTAGGGAAATTATTCTCTGCATTTTGACCCATCCTAGAATTAGGAGCAGTGGGCTGCCACACTGAGTAGCGCCCGGGGAGCAATGGGGGTTGGGTACCTTTCTCAGGGGTACCCCAGCCCTTTCGACCAGCTACTGTATGCAGTACATACAGTAGCTGTGTCCATTACATTCAAACCATTGAGAAATGAGATCACTCACTGCTGACTAAGTTTGTGTTCACAGAGACTAAACAGAGGCAGAATAAGAACATCAACAGCAAGAAAAAACACCATACATTATACACTGCAGCTATAAGCGTAGGGTGCTCTGTGTTCTGCATGAGAAACGGTGTTTCAGTGAGCATAGTTTTTTTTTCATCTCCTATGCAATCCACCCTCCCAAATGGATTCTTTCATTATTCACTTCTCCTGCAGAGGTAAAAAAAAAGAAAAAAAAAATACTATTGCAGAGTCAATTCGACCTATGCGTGACTAACCCAAGTTAAACTGTATTTTAATACACTAAACTATGTTGCTAATCACGTGGAATGTGATGCTGCTGAACACCTCCTAAAATGCAAACATAAAAATGTCGATCTGTCCCTGGAGTAAGAGAGGAGCAGGTAATTTACATGATTAATTACCTATACCTAACAAGTACTGGTAGTGTTCGGGGCCCAAGGGGTTTCCCCCACAGAACATCGGTGTGTGTGTGTGTGTGTGTGTGTGTGTGTGCAAGTGTGTTTGCCCAATGACAGACTTCATAATCTAGTCTGGTAATGATCTATAATTAATGGCACAGTCTAATTTTGCAGTCTTATCGTTTAATGAAGTACAGGGAAGGTCAGTTCTATTGCAGTTTTGGATCATTTAAAAAACGTCACCCCCTCTCCCCCATAAAATGTCTCCCAAAGTCCTAATTGAAACTAAGTATAAGGATAACATAAAGTATAACAGTTTTACCATTGGTCATGTACTGTGTATTCATTCCACAACTGCTAGGACGTCATAAATTACTTAAGACCTCTGTCGTCACAGAAATCAGAGCAACTTATGCCAGTAACTGCAGAAAGGATAATCTTATGCACATATATGATTTCCTGCAGCAGGAAACAAGAACAAAAGCTCAGGGTGCAATTATCAAGTCAAGAAAGACGTGGAGAGAGGAAGGCAGCACTAATTCTGCGGTTTATTGTGGCTTTCAGTTTTCCCCAGCTTTCACACTCTGCCCTCTCACTTAGAAACTGACTGAAGACATATGGACTGCTTCATTACCTGTAATTCAGCATAATAGCAGCTTCCCCATGAGGCGTGAGTGTGTGGGCAAGTGTGTCTGTGTCTAAGGACAAGCAGCTGCGTACGCATGTGTGTACGATGCCCCGTGTGTATGTTGGATGTCTAAAATTTGTTTGGCTCAGATTACCTACTAATCACAACACTGGCACACAAACAAACGCTTCCTGTGGAGCACACTGTCATATCTGTTCAATGAGATCAAACAACATCGATGAACCTACAGTGGGCCAATATCGGTTTACAGAAAAGTGATGCCTTTTCACAAACGGCCACACATTGGCGTAAAAAAAAGGGCGGTTTACATTTGCAAACATACATGGAATAAGCAGCAGCATCCAACACACTTTTACTATTAATATTAGTTGCTTTAAACCTGCCCAACAGGCAATTGTTCTGTCTCGTCAAAAATATGTTAATGTTAATCATGTTTAGTGTTTTCTCATGTCTCGATTAGTTCATGTTGGTCCTTTGTGTCTCTTTATGTTTAGTTAAAGTCACTCATCTCGTCCAGTCTTGTCATGCACTTCCTGTTTTATTTTTATGGTTTCCCTGTTTTCAGACCATGACTTCCTCCCTTGTGTGATTTTTCCCTCAATTGAGATCGCCAACCCCGCCCCTCATTGATTTCACTTGTAGTTAGTTTTTGAGTTGTTTTTTTAGACGTAAGTTTTCCTTTACCTTGTTAACCAGGTTTCATAACGTTTTATAACGTTGGTTATAGATTACATGTTTATTTTATTTTATTTTTTTGAATTAATTACATAACATTACAGTGAATCCAGTACTAATTTTTCACAGCAGATTTTTTGACATTTCAAGCACATGTGACACTGGTGGCATTAAGAATAGCTTTGCTTGGTTTGAGTGTCCTATTAAAATATGATCGAATGAAAGTAATAAAAATAGCCAGGACCTTGAAACTGAAGCATATTTCAGTTATTGTGTTCTCTTTTTTTTAAGTTGTCATGCTCCACCTACATTAGAACATTTGCTGATGAAAAGGCCAACAAGCAATTCACATTTAATCAGCAGACCAGTGCTGAACCTTTATGTTGCCCATATGGAAAACAACCATTACCTTCAACTTTAAAGACCTATAGAGACTTTCATTGAGGAGGGGAAAAGACATTAATGAATTTATCATAAACCGCAAAAGAAATAACATGAATGGCATCTGCTCTACTGCGTGGCATTTCAAAAATGTATAAATTCGCAGGCTGTAGAAATTAAAGCACCAGCTTCTCATTACTGAAAGGTCACTCCTCTTACTCCGTGGATAACTGATTTGCACCGCACAAGTTATTACCTCATAACCAATGAGGCGCCGTCCCCAAAAATGCAGCACAAAAAAAATCCAAATACTTTGCCACCTTGACCTGCATAATATTCAAACAATTACCTACATCTTTAGGTGGCTGTGTGTTCGTTTCAACAGACCGGCAGCAGTTTAACCTCCAGTCAGTGTGTCATTCCGACAACTGACATAATAAACACTCAAGGGCAAAGACAAAGAAATACAATGTGCCGTTGTCCGGCTGTTAACAGCCGGACTCCATAGTCCACGTACACTTTCTCTATAAATCATCGTTGACTGATACTGTAATCAAGTCATCTCTCTTTGTTTCCCTAAAATAAAAAACCAATGGGAGAGACGGAGAATGAATAGGATTCTTGTGTTGCTGTGAGGGAGTGTGAGAGAGGAGATCGAGCCCATACATCATAGAAAATGCACAGGTAAGACAAATGTAATGCTGTACCAATGCTACGAGGAGATGTATGGTTATTTTCTCTCATCCCTGTCTAACGTGATGTACTACACCAACAGGAACGCTTGCGAAATGATGTAGGTGTATGAACTGTGTAATCGAGTCAATGATCAAGATTTTTTTTCAATGCAAATACAATTAGGAAGTGAAATGGAATCCAAGAAATTGTAGTAACACTAAAAATCAGAGCAGTAAGAGCCTTATGAGACACTTTCTTCCAATACAAAGTGTGTGGGCACAAGTGAGCACATTTAGGAGCCGACACTTACACTTAGCTGCATGTGTATTTTTAAATATTAGTGAGTTAATACTGTACATTAATGAGTGCGTGTAAATCAGCATGTATGTTTGTTTGGTGTGTTGTTTTTTTTTTTGAAGAGTACGATGAGCGTTTGGTACAGATTCTTTGTACCTTGCCAACTGTTAGACCTTGTTTTTCTGCCAGTGCCTGCTGTCAGCTCCACCTGTGTCATGAAAACACACACGCGGCTTTGCAGCTGTCTTACATCAGAGCAAACCAAGAGAGACAGGACACACTTCAAGAGCAGGCACTTGACATGTTATGTGAAAAACCTAACTGTGGCGAGGAGGAAAAAGCTACGGTAACATTAGAGCATATTATTCAATGTTTGAATGAATGGTTAGTACGACTGTAGGAAGCACTACATACTGATCATTTACAGCAGATCAGTATGTAGTAGACACTTCCAATCACTAATTAGTGAAAAAAATTTTTTTGGGGGGAGGAGGGTAACAAAATAGTTGGATAAGGAGTTTTTCAGGACACTCACGGTCTGTATATATAATGTATAGCTCATTTATTTAAATGTTCATGTTTTTGAAAAATTATTTTGTGTGATTCCTATCTTCTCCGGCAACGCCAAAAAATGTAAATGAATAATAAATACATTTGTATTTAAACATAATATATCAAGTGCTGTTTGCATCTCCCAGTCTCTCAAGTTTCTCAGTCTATTGCTCCGTCCCTGTGAGGAACCCAGTCATGCAGAGACATCTGAGTAACCGGGAAACTGCAACAAAATAAGAACATGTCTGAACATTTTTTAGCACAATATCGCCCCCCACTTTCTCACTTTCTGTCTCATTCCCTTTCTCATCATTTGTCTTGCACCCTCAAGAGCACTTTACTATTCTGCCCTAAATATTTCACCTCTCTATATCATGCAGGTATGAATGAGGGTGAACTGACACTGCATAAAAATATCCAGCAGAACAAATTCTCTTTTTTTGTTTTTTTTAAACAGCACTGAATCTTAAAAAAGGTGATAAATATCAAATATCGAGTCCAATTCCAAACAAATAATGATCTATATTCTCTATTTAACTACATATATATAACAAGCGCATAACGTGTAAGTGTCAGAGTGAATGGTTTGCATGAATTGGTCAATTCAATCTGGCATCTATTGCAACAGCTTTTTGATGCTCTCCCACTTACGTTTAGTTCACACTAGGTTTGAAATAAAAGGTGATATTTGAGTTAAACATATTCACGATCCAAAGAATCGTGTTCCAAACCAGTTGCTTTTTTTTGCACAAGAAAAATGAGGAGAGGTGCATCGTATGAAGAGTTAAAAGGGGACGAGAGAATAAATTAATCACAGACGGTATTCAAGTTTTCACACCAAACTGCAGCTGCCCCAAGAGTTTAACAAAGCACCACACTTACGATGCTTTTTAAGCTGCGTTTGCAGTTTGGTTCACCCACGGTACACTTTGGAATAGTAAACCTTGTTCTGGTTTGCATTTCCACCGCAGGGTGTGTATAGGCCAGATGGAAATTGCTGCTATATAAATTTAACAAAGAAGACAAGTGCAGCACAGTAAATACGGCTATTATTTGCTAATAAAGAAACACAAACAGCTTTGAATCCTCTCTTTTGCAGTGTATTTTCTTTTAAATGGTGGATTTTATTACCCCCCCTCCGTCCCTCTTCAATTACTGTTGTCACTCAGAAGTGATGATTTTCCAAAAAGTGACAGAAAAGTGGGACAGTATAGATTGCTTATACTGGTACAAAAACAACATTAAGATGTTCTAAACTGTAAGGTATAAACACTTTACCGTGTACACTATCTAAAAAGTGTTCAATCAAAGTTTCTTAAAAGCCGCTTAGCCTCTATTACTGGTTGGTATTCAGGATCCATTTCCACGGTGAGCAACTGTTTACAAAATGAACTCCAACAAATGTTATATTGAACATGTCATTTTAGAAGGAACATCACGGGTCACCTGCAAGGATTTATGTGTCTAAGTAAATAAGTAAATAAATAAAATCAGTTGGCAGAAGGTTGAGAAAAGGAGGAAAGATCAGGAAGTGGCAGGGAAAAAAAATGAAGATGAAAATAAAGATAGACTATATATAAAAATTGAAGGAGTCCTCTGGTTTTCTTTGGTGAAGTCAGTCAGGAAAGACCAAAATATAGACACCAAGAGTCATGTTTGAATTGAAGTGCATGGTAAAATAAGACGACTCACTTGATTTATAACGTCAGTTAACACGTTTCTGCGGTGTTAACGTATTGTTACGTATTATTTGAAAGAGTCACAGTTCACTCAACACATTGCATTCTAATTTGCGAACATTAATTATTCAGCGAGCGTCGTCTTTAATTTACTGCTTGGTTTACTACGGGCTTTACTTTCATATTAAATTCATATTTTGATATGCTTAATGCTTAGAGTTAGAGAGAAATTATCACCAGGCCACTTTAAGTGCATGTCCCATGTGTGGGTTTATTCTGCACATTATGTTGCCATGTGGGTGAGACTGGAACTGAATATTGTCAACACTTGTTTCTGTTTCAAATGTTTTTGTTAGGACCATTTATTTCATGAATCTAAATGACTAAATGAGGTTCACAAACAGTGTTAATGCTTTCATTAGCTGTAATGAAATGTTCTTATTCAGACGGGTAATCTGAAATACTAAAGTCATTTGGAGCATTTGTACCTGGGTCCCACTAGGGCCCCTGGTCTCTCTCTTCTGCCTCTACCTCACCTCCCTCTTGTACTTTCTTTTTTCTGTCCCTTTTTTCCTTTCACCCCAACCGGTCGAGGCAGATGGCTGCACGCCTTTGAGTCTGGTTCGTTCAAAGATTTATTCCCATTCAAAGGGAGGTTTTTTTTCTCTTGACTGATGCCTAGTGCTTGCTCATTGTGTGAATTGTTGGGTTTCTGTGCACTCAATAATGCACAGTGCCTTAAGATAATGTATGTTGTGATCCGGCACTATACAAATAAAATTGGATTTATTTGAATAGCTGGATTCTGGGGAAAAAGAAAGCCCAAACTCAACATTTAAAATCAAAATACAGGCCCTGCCTGGGACAGAGATTTTGTTTTTTATTCTGTATCATTTCATTATAGTTTAAACCCAACAAGGACGCCAAGTTGAAATGCAACTGATGATTTTCAATACTGCAACTTTCATCCTGTTTGCAGACCAGTTTATAGACATTCCCTTACAAGAAGCAGCTGTTGTTGTAGTATACCACATAACGCAAGATGAAAGCAGCATCAAAAATAGATTTCAATTAAAAAAATGACTCAGTAAAAGAGACCAAGGTGGAAAAGTGCCAGAGGCTACTGTTCAGGGAACAATCGTGCACACAGGGAATAAAGAAAGAAGGATGAATGAACAGAGAGACACAACAGCTGGTATTTAGACATATGCTCCTTTGTGCGTTTTGATCCCGACTGTCAACATTATGAAGATCTAGTCGAACTCTTAATAGGGAAGTATGAGGTGCAGACAGATGAGAAGCATTTTGGGGTATTTTGAAGTTAGCAGTTGCTTTTCAGACTTGCACAGTTTTCAGGCTGTTCACAGAAACATAACAAGAGAGAGGACTTTGAATCTTCATCTCTGAACATGTTCAAAACACCAGCTGGCAAAAGTTATGAACTTTAAATAAACAAGACGAGCCCTTCAGTGTGTGAGGAGTGAAATGACCCAAGACAATTCCAATAAAGAATACTTTCAACTAACTCCAAGTCTGGATCCAAATGACTTTTTCATGCTTGTGTAAGTAATTAAAAAAGGGTTTTCAAGATCACAAAGCAAGTACGCTTTTTAATATCCTCACAGCGTTTCTGTTACCATAGCTTATAGTTATCCAGCTGTCTTCAGAGCAACAGTGTGAACATGCTTGGATTAAAATAGCAACAAATGTGCCTATCGTCATTTGGTGAATAAAAACCTGGGACTGTGAGGATCTACTCGGATCCGAAAATGTGTGACGATGGTTTGTTGATGCAGTCTGTATGATGAAAGAAAACAGCAAAGACACCATTAGTGCTAATTGTGCCACAGTTAAGTGTACCACAATGCACAGTGAGAAGTTTCGGGGGTAATATACACTGGAGCAAAAGTAGAAAAAGCACTGGGGGTCAAATTAGGCAACCAAATCCAAAGTGGCAGAGGCAGACTGATTCTTCTTCTTCCCTCAAGGGCTCCAGCTCACTGTGAATGCCTGAGGAGTGAGGCAAACGTAGCGTTGCCCAAATTATCTGTTTGAACCACTTGCAAAACAAGGGCTGGAGCTTCTGGTAGGTACTCCGCTTTAAATCCTAGCATCTTCAATGTAACAACAACTATGTTAACATCTTCAAATGTACATAGAGCTTGACTTATCAACATGGAGACAGCCACCATGTTGATAAGTATATTACTATCTTGTATTTATATCCAGACTATCTCAATTAGAACACTTAATAGTGTGAGTTTAACACAGGACTTGAATGCCTTCAGTTGTTGAGAGAAATGTGGTTCAATGGAAGCACCATGTTTTGTGATAAAAATATTTAAATACCGTGGGCTTGAACCCCATTTAATCCACTAAAGCCCAGGCAGAAAAAATGAATGTATCTCCACAGAGAGAGAGGGAGAACACAGATTTCATCTATTCTACTCTTGTCAGTAAAATCTCTTGGAACCAAAAAGTGCTATAAATCTGAAGCCCTACGCTTCCCTCTTATTATCCATGGCCATCCCCACTGATGCCAGATGATTATTCTCCTCTCTCCACAGTGCTGATTACAGTCAGGCACTTCACAGGACACCTCATCATCCTAAATGTAGGCCCTATTTTTAGGCTCGATTCATGCATCTTTTTCTCTTTTTTCCTGATTCTGTCGCCTTTTATTCCAGCAGTTTCTGACAATAAAGCAGAGAAGCTTGTGGTGAGGGCAAATTAGAAGGAGGAAGGAGGAAGACAGCAGGGTAAAAAGAGATTGTAAGGTTAGAATGAAAACCTGTAGAGCTGAAGATTACAATTAAACGTAAAATCAGTGTGTAGTCTTTTTTTTTCCCAGCATTAATTAACACAATTATCTGGCAAAATAAAAAAATAAAATAAAAAAGGAATCAATTAACCACCAAGCACACATGCGTTCACTTGGGTTGCAGCAGTAGAATCGTGCACTTCATTTCTTAAAGGTGCAGTTAAATTTAGCATATTGGTGAAAATGCATGTTGCAGATGAATATCCCTCACCTTATCCTTGGCTTCCATGTGTGTTGGAGAACCTAGGTAGCCTTGAGCTAGCATCAAAACTCAAAAGATGTTTGGTTTGTTCATTGTGGGGTATTGTTAAAACATGGTGGTTTACATTTCCAAGGATCTGGAAAATATATTTTCAATCTGCACACACCTTCAAGTGCAGTAGAGGAGTGACTCTACCCACACAAACTAGGTTAAAACCAAAGTAGCAGATATTGAGATATCTAAAGATCCAATAGTTAGACTGTAAAATGCAATAAACTGACACCTCCTTGCCCATACTTCCCTTTCCCAAGCCTGGAGAAATACCACTCTGCATGGATGTAAACACTCTTTCAGATCTATCTCGACTGCTCCCCTCTCTCTCTGTCATTTCCTCGTTCTTCTTTGTTAGTTTAAGCACTGGATTCATGTGTGCGGAGCCATTTTTCTTCATTTGAATGAAAAACTTGAAACACACATCAGTTATAGCTGTTGTACATAGAGACACAAGATGACGCCCCAGTAAAGCAAAAATGCTTATTCTATGGCTGCAAAAACCAAACCACTTTCACGTGAAAGCGCGTACATGTTTATACACAATACAAACATCCATAGTGTATTCCATTTCTGCCAATAAACCCTCCTTAATGTTGCAACCTGGAGATTCAACTGCACGTCTTTTCTTGTGAATCATTGTGAACACATAGAGCTGTGTCCAAACGGTTTATCTATCGACATATAAAAACATCGCACACCTGTGGTTCTGACCTCTAGTCCAAGCCTACGGTAATTTGTTAGATGATTACTGAAAACCCTGTGGTGACAGTTTATCTGGACAAAGAAAGGAAGAGGCATAATGGCTGCCCCCCACTTGATAATCTCCGCCCCTCCTCCTTCAAGGGGTGCTTAAAGCATGTAGTCACACATTGTATGTATGCACTGACACACAGCCACTCACACACATCTGCCAAAGGACACCATCGAGAGTGGTTAGTGAGTGTGCATCTGCCAAAATGGCTGCCTTTTGTTTACACATTCCATTATCCTCTTCAATTCATGGTGAGCATTACATGTAATTACACCAACGGTGCAAAGTCACACAGCTGGTGTAAATTCCACACACTACTAAAGGCCATCACTCACAATAATAAAGTAAGGATCTACTAAGGCAAAAAATAAGTAAAGCAAGTTAATTTTACAGCAACAACATTGAAAGCACATGGAAGATTTACTGAAATTGTCTTCTTTGGTGACGCCCAAGTTCAAATGCCTTTGTGGATGTACCCTCATGCATTTTATGGTCAATCTTATTCAAATAAGGCCCACATTTTAAGGAGCTGTGTGTATTGTATTAAGTTGTAAAATTACCCTGACATATCATCAAATTGTGGAAAGGAGTTAGAAGTGTAGCTCTTCTTGGTTCCATCTTGATGTTTGTGCAGGATTGGTTCCTCAAACTACCTGGCAACCTCACGTCTCTAAGGAGGCGGGGGGCAATGATATCCAATATGCTGAATTTGGATTGCATTATCTTACATACAGTTCCTTTCATTATTATTACCACCCGGTGGATACTGACATCCTAACACTGGCAGTATCAATACCTTACTTTTATGTGACCTACATATTTGCTCAGGGAATATAAAACAGAAAATGAATCCCATCTTGTTCATCATCTGTTTGCAAAGTCATTACACTATTTGGTGGATGAGCTGCTCTCAGTTGATTATGCCAACTTTTTAGACTCATAGGTCGTTCTCACACCTAACAATCCGCTAGACTCAGTACAATTGAGGGACTTGGTTCAATTGGGGGTTGCTACATTCAGCCGGTCCGAGTTTGCTTTCTCACTGCACTGAAGGAGAAGACAAGGCAAACAATGAACAGGCAAACTTGCTCATCTATTGGTTAACACAGGGAAACTTCTGTTTCCACCACATAAGAGCATAACATGGAGCTGCATCATAGCCTAGTTTTTTTTTATTTTGTTTTATGCAAACGCACTAGACATATACGCTGCAACAATGGGCTCAGCCATTTCTCCTCGCTATTGTTCTACACAAGCGTATGATGAACTTTGATCCCCAGAGACTTTCCGAGCAAACGAACACGGGTTCGATTAAGAACGGCGTGAATGCACCCAAAGCGACAAGTTGTACTGCAATGACAAAGTAAAAAAAATAAGCATGCATTATTTTGAGTAAAACTGAGGGAAAGAATTACTGTACTGACAGTGAATTAATTTATTTGACAACTTGTGTGGTGTGTGTCTCCAGTGACAACTTGTGTAAAAAGCAAATGTTTTATGTGTGTGCCGCATGAAAAAACAACAGTGTATGTGCAGTTGGAATATTGTGTACAACACAATCAGCTCATCATTTTCCCTCCAGAGGAATGATTACAAAACAAAACTAGTAATAATGAATTCACAGCATAACATGATGCCTTTTCTGACTGAAACTCATGCACAAACCATTTTAATCTGATTATATGTAGTTTTCATTACTCGTTTCCTCCCTGGAGGCAACGTGGCTGTAACAGGTGAGAAAATCTGCTTCGTGTTTTGGAAACATAAACACGTCTGTGTCCAGAAGTTGTTGTTGATATAAATATGTACAGTATACTGCAACTACAGGCTTCAAAAACACTAAGACAACATGCTAAATAAATTGTATCTGTAGGTAGTGTGAGGAGAGGACAAATTCCAAGGGAGAGATTGACAGGATAAACAATCTCAGTGCATATGGATTCAGGACACATTTTCTCTACGATCAGATGAAAACTGTGCAACTCCACAGATTTTTTAAAGAGAAGAAATGAACAAATCTCACCTCAAGCTGTGTAGCATGTATTTTTAACTTACATGGTAAAGCAAATCCTCACCTGGGATATTCTTTACTAATCAATACAATCAAAATTCGTCACGTACATGTTGCATCTTCAACGAATATCGAATATCACTTTTAGTCCTCTACTTAATTGATTTATTGTGTGTACGCGTGTTCCTGTGTGATAGGACTTAAGATTACCTGTCCTTGTTGAGTACTGACATTAGAAACAACATGCTACATATCAAATTTGTTGAAAACCAGACAATCGTGAACATCTTGGCCTCATGACTGATTCTTGTACCACGACCAAAATAAATCACTAAATGAAGCCGGGACTACAAGGAGCAGAGTGGAAATGAACTTGAGGTGAATTTCTACTTGAAGACATTGAAAGCAACAGATAGCTGTGGCTACTGACAGAATGTACACGTCTTACTGTTAGTCTGTTAGGAGAAGTAATTAAAAAGTAGCTGCCATTGATTTGGTGAGGAGGAGAGAAGAGGAGATAGGGAGGAGGTACAAAGAAAAGAGTGAATGAAAAAAGGGAATACAAAGATGACCACACTGTAGTTAAAGCATGTATTGTATTCATTGTATCTTAATATTATTGTGTCCCATCGATACAATTTGTGTTTGTATTCATCAACTTGTCTGTGCATGCCACAACGCCTGTAAATGGGTGTATGTAAGTGCATGTTCCCCATGGATGCATTCACAAAGTCTTAATTCTGAGTTGTATTATTGTATTGATTAATTGTCATTGATAACTGATGAGTGCAATGCCTTGTTTTCTTGTTCTGTGTAGCAAGTGGCCATCTACTAGAAGAAGAAATATGCCTTCAGTAATTGGTTTTAAATGGAAATGCTGACTTGGGTGGTTTGAGGAGTTTACTGCATAAGTGTAGAAGTTTTTGTGTGTGTGTGTGTGTGTGTCTCCCTTAGGTGGAGTTAAGACACCCATTAATTGCCTGAGGACTCCATTAGCCAGGCTGATTACCCTTGCATCAAACTGACAGCTTGCTCACACACACACACGCGCACACACACAAACACTCTTGACAAATCTACAGGTAAAATAACATCACACAAAGCAGCTCTGATTGAAAGCCAAATTAAAAGCACTGGGATTGAACCATATGCCATGCACCTGGTGATTGATGCAATAAGCCAAATTTGACTGCATTTATACCTGGTAGGTCTTTGGTGATGGGCTCACAAGTGGACAGCTTCTCTCAGTAGGTCAGTTCACACACAACATAAACATTATTTTGGTTTTCTAAAGACCAAATGACAGAACAGTATGTTGCCAGTCCAGGTACGCAAGAAAACAACAAAATAAACAAAGAAGCAGTGAGTGGAATATGGCCCAGGACACATTTATGCACATATACAGTGCTGAGTGTGGCTTAGACCACCTCCAAATGTGGACTGATGTGTCCTCAGAGCAGTGTGGGGTCACTCATAGCTGTATTTAAAGCTGTTCACTTGTAACTGGATCCCCCAGGACACATGTTATTGCCAGTTATGAACACCAGGTTCATTCTGGGAGCTGCCAAACTTGATCCAATCTAAAGTAAAACCCTTCTGATATCAATGGAATGCCATCATTAATAACATTCATTTGTACACATGGACAGCTCATGTGGAGTAAGGAGGAATCAGTTCATCCAACATTACTGTCAACATTTCTCAGTACTTCCTAAATCTTTGTTTCCTTCACACTTTTCTCAACTTAAATATGACAAAATACCTGATCTCTGCTGTGTAACCAGAAGGGCAGAGTAGTGAGGGGTTCATCTTGTGTGATGTGCATCTCACAAGATGGCTAAGGCTGTTACAATGCTGCTGTTGGAGGCATAGTTTGGTTTATTTTTTTCTGATTTCCCCAGACATACAGTACGTTGCTCCATTAATTATAATCACATCAAGTCATGAGGTACCTGTACACAGCGCTAGTGGGGCAGGGGGGCAAGATCAATGATTGACATGTGTCTGAACACTGAATAACTGTAAAAGCTAGGAGGAAAAAAAGCTAGCTAGAGTAGCTGTCATATTGTGGGACTTCGTTGCCACACACAATGACTGACAGCAGTCACTGACTGACAGCAGATGAATGGGTCACCTCCACCAAAAGCCAGATGCTTCAAGATCAAAGCTGCATGAAAAGGCAATGTGTACACTTGTTCTCAAATGTGGTCATTCCTAAAAGCACATTTAACATTTATCTTACGCGTATGTGTCATGTATATTTGTAGTATATTTGGCAGCACTGCTGTTGTTTCTTCAACAAATCCACCCTTAAAGTATATTTAGCATTTTACCTTCACTGTAGCTACAGTCAAAGTACGTTCTTAAAACAGGTCATAATGGTTGTGGTGAGCCAAACCCCTTTTCTGCTTCACTTACATCTCTGCTGAGTCATAGGTGACTAATATCAATTTTATATTGATACACTAAGAGCCACCTATTTAACTTTTATCATAAGGAAGTTGCCCTGACATTATTTTATGCAGATATAACAATCTAAAAATCTGCAAGTTGTATGAGAGCCAAATGCAGTTGGAAACCACAAACCAATAATTGATAAAACTAAAATTCACATTTTGAAGTCCCACTGCTTAAAGGGAATTCAGGAGGAACATCTTTCACAATAGTGCTAGTCAATACATTCATAGCATCACCTTCAAGTTAAAAAGAACTTACATCAGTTAACTCTGAATGAAACGCTTGAGTGTGTAGCAGTCTTTGTTAACTTCCATTTCCACCTTCTGCCCTCAGGAGAAAACACTCTCCTCTAGAGGAAGGAAAATGAGAAAGATATTGAAAGCTGGAGATCATTAACTGCTTGCTAATTAGCTATTAGATATGGTTTGAAAATGGCTGCCAATCACCCTGAAACCGCAGCTGCCTGACTGCCTGAGTGTGTATTAATACACTGCAGAGAGGCAGAGAATGAATGAAAATAGAGTGTTTGAGAGAGGATGAGAAAGTGTAGCGTCTATATATGATCTGGAACAAGGCCTAAGTCATCTACCATTAAAAGACAAATGCAAATAGGGCTGGAGTAAGCGACAATTTACTAAATTTTTTCTCTGTTTCTGGTGATCATCTCTTTGGCATCTGTGTTGTTTGTGTATATTATTCTGTCTACCTACCAGGCATGGATGGTCTATTAAGGATCAGCATCAATCATGCAGATACAAATATGTTCAGTCACTCTCTCCTATGATTTTAAACTTTTCCCATCCTGCATCTGCCCTTGTCTTCACTCTCACCACATGGGTTCATCACCTGCTAATGGGCCTTGTCAGTAAGACTGCCAGTATCTCTCTTAGTTTTGCTCTCTTTTTGTGCATATGTGTGTCTCCAACACAGTATGAATGTGTTGTTCCTGCACTGAAGAAATCTACATTTAAATACAACTGTTGGAAGGTGTTAGTCTTAAAGATAATATATGACATTTTTGCATATATCTAAAAACATAGACAGATGTTCTATATTTTTGAGTGTTCTACTTACATCAGAGTTTCCAACTTTATATATCTATATAAATGCATCGTTATATGCAAGGGGACATTTATTTTGGTCAGTTTTTAATGATATCATCTGCTTTACCCATCTCTGCTATTGTGAAATGACCGTGGAGGCTTTTCATAATTCTGACACAATTTATTGAACTCCAGAACAAGCAGCATCATATACAGCACTTGACTCTCCTACAATTTACACAGCACTACCTGCATGACTTACTGTTACCTCCATGTCTGCTATAAATGTACAACAAATACACAACCACATTTATGTACTCCCATATATGACAGCTATAACTTGCAGGGCAAACCCCCTATGAAACATCAGAGTTAGGAAGGCAGGAAATATTTTGAACCACTAGGGAACCCCACAAAGTTGTGAAACTTGAATCGAGTATCAGTGAGACAGGATGCACATAAATGCCAACCATGTGACCAGATGATTGAAAATACATATTTGATCAAGCTGACAGAGGAGAAATCAACAACAGCTGGTAATGATGGCAGAGGGTTTATAACCCAACTCGGCCTGAGTGATACCCACCCCACAGAATGTACTTTGGATGCTTTGCATAAAGCCTTAAAATAATGTTGTGAACAAGCTTTATAGGCTATCATTCCTTCATTAGCATACTGAGGCACATCTTGAATATACGGAACAAAATGAACATGGGCTCATATCCAGAACAACAACCAAAATACCAACTAAAAACCTGAAGACACATTTAAATTGTTTCTATAATTGATCGTTGATGATTCAATTCCTACCCATGTTTTTGTTAATGCTGCTGTTTGTTTTGGATTAGGTTTTGTCCAATTAACTCGACCTACTTTAATACTAAATCACCAGACCACAAAACTTCCCTCCAAATCCTACTATAATAATTGCTCTCAACCACACATCGTTATTGATTTGCTGGGGCTAATTTGACTCAAGAGATGCTTGCAAGGAGAATAACGAGATTCTAATGGCAAAATCCACTGCCACACTCACATCATGATCCTTGCTCAATCATTGCATCCCAGTAATGTGCAAATGCAATCACAAACATGCTCAGACTCAGAATGCAAGACAAATTGCACTGAGATCATTTGAGCTAACCTACACCTGCTGTAACGGCAGCCTTGGACTAGGGGTTTGTGGTTGCCACACAAGTGTGCTTTAGATTTTTATGATCTCCAGGCCTCTGCCACTCTGTACCTTTAGAATGACACAGGACACAGGTGAAATGGAGACTGGTTTGTATTATAGAGCTCTTTGATATGATGAGTAACTCTTAGGATAGAAAACAATGAGGAGCTGGATCATTTTAAATCCTGTCCTTCAAAGAGACTCTGCTCCATCTTGGTCTCGAGTGTATTTATAAAGTAGAAAGGTTGCTTCCAAGCTAAAGACTACACAGTCACAACATGGCTCACCTCACCTCAGCCTGGCAAGGCTCGACTCTTCATGAATTGGTATGGTTTCATTACTATAGTACCTCCTCAACATGGGCGGAGTCATCACACCATGGCCGCATGAAACTGCTGTGACTTTGAGGTATATGTTTGTTCACAGAATCATTTTAGACATTTGCTTGCTAAATGTTTCATGTAACACATGTTTTCAGGATTTGCAAGTCTTTTTAACTGATCTACAGTTCAGCATTGTTTAGTTTGGTTCTTGTGTCGGACGTCGCGCTCTCATGACACACATGACTCATGACACGCATAGTATCGACTCAGTTCACTTGAACCTCACTAGAGCAGGTACAAGTACCAGGTACCAGGTACCATCGCTAATTGAAAAGCAAAAAAAAAAAAGTGCCATGCCGAGTCGAGCCATGCCGGGACTTTGTCATGGTGGAAAAGCGCCATATATGGGAAACCAAGCATATAAGAACAGTCCCTGAATATGATGGATACAAAGAAAGACATGGCGTTAGGATGAGTAAAACGTCAAGGAAAGAAAGCAACGACAGAAGAGAGATTTAGACATATGTAGAAAGAGAGAGAGTGCAATTTGAAGTGTTGCCTCAAGTCAAGGCTGCAATTAGAAGGGTAAGTTCCTCAATTTTTCAATCTGTCTCAAAATGGCACACACAAACTCTCTCTTCTTGATGAAATCCAGCTGCATTTGTCTCTTGTAGACTTTAAGTATACAGTATACATACTGATCTAGCTAACAACACTGACAGCATAACAGATGGATTTCATTTTTATGATGCTATTGTGTGTGTTAACTTGTATTTGTTACCTCTGTAGGACCTTCTCTGGCATAAACACTGACCTCGTCAGGAGCAGTAGTCTTCATGCAGGCCAAAACATGGTGCTAATAAGGACAAACTGGTTAAGTTTAGGGCTAATATTTGAATTGTGCCAGGTTAAAATTAGGGCTAACTAGGTCTGCAACCTGCTGCTCCAGCGCCCCTCTGCAGTGGCTCCCTGTAGCTTCAAAACGATGTCTTTCAAAGTGAGCAGTGACCTTCAGTTTCCTCCCACAGACCGAGAACATGCAGAGGTAAATTGGAAACTATGAATTGATTATCGAGATCAAGGCGAGGAATGATGGTGTTTTAATATTTGGGCTACTAATATATGCATCGACGAACAAATGCAATATTTAAAAACCTCACACCCAAGTCATGTGTACATGAAGAAATAGTCATTTGGAACCAAATGTAAAGGTCAAATAGGTTTTGTGGCTCCAGAGCAATTATATTTGGGTGGAGACGAGTCAAAAAGGGCTCTTCTGATTTTAGAGGTTGTAGACCCTGGGTTTCGGTTGTCCAACTAAATGGAAGGTAGCACAGTGTTCAAAGAAGAATAGCTATCTACCTCTCTCTCTCTCTCTCGCTTGCTCTCTATCTGTGTGTGTGCAGCAACATGTATGTTTTATTCATCAATGCACAAGAGACACTGAAGAGCAGTGACATCCCCACATTACCCCTGTTACTACAATTTATCTATAACCACCCATGTGTGCCAGCTTGTAAACCAACGGCCTAAGCTATGTATGTGCGCGCGCGTGTGTGTAATTGTTCATTCATGTGAGTTTGCACGTGTAAAAGGTGCTCTTAAATAAAAAAATAAAAAAAAGTCTACAGCTGCAATAATGTGAAATGAGTTGAATAATTCACATTAACAAAAGCACATTATGTTAAAACATTAATTCTTGAATTGCTACATGTACATGCATATCTGCACATGGATTTGCGTTACTGGGCTGTGAAGGTTTTGTGTGCAGTTTGAAATGTGAGGGTCTGAATGAAAGGGTCGAGAGGATTAGGCTTTAACCAGTCAGAACAATAAGGTGACAGTGTAAGCATCACATTTTTTTTTCAATGTAATTTTATATTCTTGCATTTAGACAAAAAATATTTCAGCAAAAAATTTTGAATGGTTAAAGCAAAGAAAATGCAGAATACCACTGCCATAAGGTTGCAGTCTTTTCTCTTCAAAAGCTTCAATTCAATGGACAAATATATAGCCCAGTCCTTTGCAAGTGCATGACAGTGCCTGACTAAATAATGTGGGAAAGTGTAAAAATCATTAAAAGAGAGTCATCCCTCTGAGAATCTCCCTCGTCAATTCTGTACCCCAGCCAAATCCCCAAAATACTTCAAACATTAACTCACTCTTTCTCTCACTTTTTATTGGCACTGTTTCAGGCAATAGAGAAAATATTTTGGAATATATTTATGCAAATGTTCACAGCTGGAGTCACAGCAATTATGATCAACAGGAATATGGAAAAAACCTGATGAAGAACAAGCGGTCCCATCCTGATTTTAGGCACCATGGCCAACTGTCTTGCCAAAGCATTGGATTCACAAAGCAGACAGTGCCAAAGGGTTGGAAGAGGAAGTTTAACTGTGTGGATCCATATGGATGAGGACTGGTCAGGGGGTGATTGTGCTAGTTTAACAAGGATAAAACTGTTTGCCCTTCAGTGGAAAGGACAGACTACAGTAAATCAAGGAGTCTCCCTTCTTACAACAACTCAATGCGTCTTCATTTTAAAACCTACAGACTGTTTGCATTCCTTTTAATTAGTGGTGTGCAGTAGTTTCATCTGCAGTACAGTAAGTATGTGGTTTTCTTAAAGGAGTAAACTGTAACAAGTACTGCTTCGGACTGGTTTGGGGCAGGCTCAGCTGCTTGTTAATAGAATCCAACCACAACACTGCAAAAAAAGTCGGACTGTTGCAGTGTGTACCTTCCAAGAAGAAAGGCAATAACTGTAGCCAAATGGTAAACGGTCTGTATTTGTTATAGGGTTGAATAATTAATCGAAATTTTAACAAAATCGCAAAAAGCCTACTGCAATTTTCCAAATCGCAAGAGACACAATACTTTTTAAAGCCAAACTGTGTCTAAATATCCTTTTAGATTAATTATTGTTTTGATATGTACATCTATACGTTTATCTTTTTGTACAGACTGCAGAGAACATCTTTGTTTCTCACAGATCATTCCCTATGATATCACAAATCATATTGCAATTCCTGTCACAATAATCGCAATTAGATATTTATTCAAAATTCTTCAGCCCTAATTTATATAGTGTTTTTTTAGTCTTGATCAACTAAAGTTATACTACAGTTTTTCCATTCACCCATTCACACCCATTCACTCACACAGTCATGCATCGCATCTATGTGCAGTGCATTTTAAATAGCACGTCTTTCATTCCCATTCACACACTGCACAACTGTCAGGAGCAATATGGGGTTAAGTATCTTGCCCAACATCCCACATCAGCATGTAGACTAGCGGAGCCAGGGAATCAAACCCAAAACCTTCCAGGTAAAAGATGACTCGATCTTCTACTGTCGCCCCAGCTACCAGTTGACTAGTAAATTTGTTTTCTCTGAACACTAATTAAGAAAAGGCAGCTAGTGTTTTGGAGGTGATCTTTGGGTTAAAGGCGACATAGACCGGAAGCTCCGCATTTGTGTGTATATCTGCGTCATTACCTCGTTTATGAAACCCTAAAGTTTCAGAACAAACAGTTCAGCCACTGCTGAGAAAATAGGGTTTTATTGTTTTCCTGGACTTCCGTATGTTGATGTTGTCATCAGTATACCTCACCACTCCTCTCACCACCGTAGCGCCTCCTGGTGCGGGCACTAGTGCAGGCACATCCGGTTGCATACATTCAACTACTCTACTACAGTAAATCCACCGTGCCAGAGGGGGAGCTGTGTATCCGAGAGCTGGTCTACCAATTACGTCACTTCCGGGTACCTGGCCAATCACAGGACAGTGGGAAAGCTCTCGTTGGCTGGCCAATCACAACACAGTCCACGTTCTGGGGGTGTGGTTTTGGTCTAAAACAGCGCGGCTGACGAGAGCGTCAGTGAGGAAATATTTTGATCAGCTCATTTGCAGCGACTAGGAGGATTTTACCATGAAAACAAGTTAATATATGTAAGTAGACCTCCATAACTAACATATATGTGCGATACAAGCATTCAATGTCATCTTTAACCAGTCATGATGCATATAGCCATGAGATTGTGAGCATTCATTTAAAGTATTATGCAGTGGTTTCAGCTGCAGTAGTGAGGTTTTCTTTAAAGAGTAAACAGCAAAAAGCCCGAGATTTGGAAATCCCATGTTTCTACGTTGTCTGCCAATTGGCTTTGGACTGGTTTAGGAGCTGGTGCCTGCTCAGCCGCCTCTGAAAAAAGAGAAACTGAATGAAACTGCGCAAGGCAAAATGATTTAAATGGGAACCATAAAACTGCAAAGCAGTCACTGTAGCCAAATGTGACTACCAGCTGACTGGTAAATTTGTTTTCTCTAAACACTAAATAGGAAAAGACAGCTACTGTTTTGGAGGTGATCTTGGGGCTTACCGGTCATGATGCATATACTGTGTATTAACTGTTGAATGACTTGGCCCCACAAAGGAGTAGACATAAAAGACTGAATGTGTATCTGTTTCTCTGTCCTGTTTACTGGCAGGCTTTCTGATAGCTTAAAAAGTGACATTTGGAGCAATTGCCGGAGAAGTGGAAGACGCCAGTGTAGACAGCTGGTAATGAAGACTGGCATATTTTACAGTTTAAATAGCTTCACAGTTTGAGCTTTAGAAGTAAGGCTAATTTATCATGGCTGGGGACTATTGACACTGTTTCTTCTTTTAGCAGTGACACCCAGTCTGATACATGTGTAAAACAGAGTGTGGCTATTCAGACTGGCAACAGCTCAGCTGTAATATTAAACATGTAAAGTGGTGACTTTTTTTTCCGGGTTTACATTGTGTGTTGACACCAGATGTGTTATCAATACAGTAAATTTGCCATATAAAAAATGCAGCACAGGGACATTTACAGGGCAGGACACATTTCTACTGTGTGTTTGAAGTGTCAGTGTTATCGAGGATAAACCCAGGGGTCATGGATGGTTGGAAAGCACACATTTCTAATCATGGCACAGCCAGGCCAAGGCACATTTGCGAGATGGTATTGGAGTCTCGCAGTTCATTTGCGATTTCCAAGGCGTGGTATTGATAGATGTTGACAAAAATGCCTCTGGCCACAGAGTTATATTCCTACAAGCAAGCACAATAAAGAAACGTGTAACGTATCTATACTGTATACTTTCCAGTTTGTGTATACTGTTGTGATCTCACATCAGTGACAGCAATCTTGGATGTTTAGGAAATGCTTCAGTGGGACGCCTATGTCAGTCCTAACGTCACATACAGGGCTGTTATCTCTGACCAGTTTCGAGACAGAGATAGGCCTGATCAGGGGTGAGGCAGGACCCATCTGCGAAAGTGAATAAACATGAGCTCACTGATTGGTCTGGGTTCCAGGCGAGCTATCTGTGAGCGTGACATTACTCGCGGTGTACTTCCTCTTGGCCTTGAGGCGAGCTGAAAAGCTTCAAATTACCATCAGCACCACAGAGCCGTTCTCTTTTAAATTCATGAAGTACATGTCAAAGCAGTTTAAGTGCAGTCACTGTTATTACTTTAACTTATTATCTGAAGAATTCTAGATGACATTCCTTTTACTTTAAGCACAAACAGACTCCTCTGAGGCCGGCAAGCAAATACCAAAATGCATTTGATACAACAGAAACACACAGCATTATAGAATACAGTCAGTATGTTTGCCTGCATGCCCATGTAAGAGAAATACAGACAAATAATGAATAGAGAAAATGTCATAATGGGACTAAATAATCCTAGACTAAATAATCCTGGTTATGACATGTGAGGCTGTTCTCTCATTCATACTTTCTCATACACAGAGAGAAGAGAAGGAGGGGTTATTAGATTATGAATCATTATGAATCAGGTGTCTATTTTGAGTTAAAATCATAATAATAATAATATCCTATGATATCAACTTACTGTCCTCGTTATCTCGTCATTATTCTTTTAAACCCATTTCCCCTCAGTAGGGATAGGTATCATTAAGATTTTAACGGTACTATAAATGTGTTCATATTTTTTCTCAATATCACTATTTTAAAGCAGCTGTTTTAGTTTAGTTTAATGCTAATAAAATGTATTTGCTTACTGTGATAGTAAATGGATAATATGTGGATGGATATGTATTCATCAAATTCAGTTTGGCCAATTCATTTGTAATTAATCCAGGTCAATGCTCAGACTCAATAAATGAATTAATGACATATCTATCTGTTTTCTAAATAACAGTTTTAATGTTGGACCTATTTCAGATAGAATTCATGAACAGATTCCTAATCTCTTAACCGACTAATAAGTGACTATTAACGCATGGCATTAACGCATTCCCAAAAAAACTTGCTACCGTGGCCCGTTTAGTCCTGGGTTTTGGTACCCAACCCTACCGCTCAGTGGCAACATTAACAATTGCTACACACTAAAGAGTTTGAGTATGATTGTTTATTTCTCCTATTTCTTTTTCTGTGTGGTGCTGGTAAACACACAAAGCTGTAGTCTGCAAAAAGGGGAGTCTGAGTGGAGGGCCTGCTTGACAGGGTCAACCACAAACATACATTTATATTATTAATGAAGCACAGAGCCGCTTGATATGTCCCTCCCACCATGCGATGGGTGACTTTGCACTTGCAGTGAGTCATCATTCGAGGGCAACAAGATAATTACTCATTATTTTCATGGTGTTACGGTCAAGGGTCGCACCCTTGAGGCTCAGAGAAATCCACATGACAAGTACACGACTTCTCATTGGTACTAGAGTCAGTCTGAGTAAGGTGTTGGGAAGGAAGTGTGGTCAAAAGCCTTAATCCATTCCACTCATGTAAATATTCTGGAAGAAACTGAACAATTGAGGAATTGTTTTAAAATCTCTCTTTTCCCATCCCATCGACTGTAAAAATGGACAACCCAAGCAATGGACACATGGCCCTGGTTACTTTCACTACTAAGCCTATGTTAGAGATGTGTACAATGGTGTGCTAAAAGCACAATATCAATATGGCAATAGTGATAGCTTAGAAATAACAATGTGAAAAATGTGTGGGACATTATAAAACATTATAATCTGGTAATTACTAAATCTAGTTCCCAACAATATTATTTAAGACATTGCACTATAATGATTGAATATTCATTAATTCACTGTCTACCACATCCTCCACATGAAGGTTACAGGGGAGCTGGAGCCAATCCCAGCTGACATGGGGCAAAAGGCAGGGTAAACCCTGGACAGATCGCCCGTCCATTGCAGGGCCAACAGACCATCCACCCTCACACTCACAGCTACAGTCAGTTTGGATTGTCAACTTCTGCATGTTTTTGGATTTGGGGAGAAAACTGGAGATTCAAACTGGTGCCCTTCTTGCTGTGAAGCAACAGTACTAGCCACTACTCCACAGGGGTGACTAACTTGGATACACGGTGTTAAATGAAATATAATCTCCATATTACCAACTATTACAATAGCTATTATCAAGATGGAAGTTGAAGTAGAAACAAGATGGAACAATAATTCTACCTCTATAGAAAAATAAATATAGAATAACACCATTACCATGTTGTACATGTGCTACAATGAAAAGTGTTACCTTAGACGGACTAACTAGCATACAGCAAAGTGAACAACACCTGCTAATCATTTTGAACATGATAAAATTGCCTATTGTGTGCTAGTATTTACAATATATTGATAGTCTCCAAGTGCATACTTTAGCCCCAGGCAAATTCTGATACAGTAGCATAAATCTATTCATTGTTTTCATTGTATCAAACAAATACACATGTTTACATGCTGGTACTATTGTCAGTATAAAAAGCCACATTAATCAGACTGTATACCACTGCACAAAGAGATACCAGAATAAATATCCCCCAGACATGACATATTAGCCTTACTTTTAAAGCGCATACTGTGAAACTGGACTTCTTATTCTCTGGAAGTGTCTAATTAAAAATAATAATTTCAGCTTGCTTTAGTTTTCCTTTTTCCACTTTATTTTTACATTAATTTCCCTCCGCGTAGCTGGTGCTTATTATCCCCGTCATTATCCATAATCCATCATCAACCCTTTCATTAGAAACAAATGTGACATTTTATACTTTTGCGATTATTATGTTGAGTTATCACACATGTATTTTAGTTATTACAGAACCTATGCGGTAAACACTGCAAGTATTTTATACGTGAAATATAATCATGAGCCTAATTCAGAAACAGAATAAAGTGATTTGAGTGTTTAAGGTGCAGGATGGGTGCATCCTTTGGAAGAAATTTAACATAATGATAGTATTGTTTTAAGTTGAGGATAATGACCTGACACTGTACGTGAGTGAGTGAGTGTCTGTACTTGACAGAATTACTGACCTACTCAGGACCAGTAGTCCTGTGTAGGGCTAAGATTTGAATTGTGGTTAGTTTCAAGTTAGGGTTAATTGGTTATGGTTAAGGTTAGGGATAACACTTTGTTTAGGCTGTCCAAATAAAAAGTCAGTACAATGGCCTTGAAAATAGCTGCATGAACCCATGTGTGAGTGAGTGAGTATGTTTACTTTACTTAAGTCAACCATAGTTTATCCTACATGATAGGAGCCTGAAGTCTTTTCAGTTTGTTGTTATCTAAAACCTCACCTTTAAATGCCACTAAATCCCACACATTGTACTTATGTAATAAAAGCTAGTTTAAAACCATTCTCCTCACTGTCTACAAGGGAACTGCATGGGGCAATTATACTGTATCACTGTCTACACATTAATGAATGTGTAGTGGGTACAGAAACCTACAGGCACATTTTCACATTGGAATCCAACACTTCAATTTGTCACCTCAAAAATCACTAATAACATGAATCGACATCGTTGTTACAGTGCCTGACATTGTTGTCCACCACCTGTAAGTAACAGCACTGTCATTGTGTTGGATCCACTCTGCATCCGTGGAGACAACTGCTGTGTCTGTCTCCAGCTGTGATTCATGTTCTCCCAGAAACAGACAGAGTTCACTGACAGGCAGTCACACTGTATGACATCACGTGAACACTCACTGACAAACTCTTTCGCGTTGTGACATTGGACATCCCACTGTGCGCCTGTGCCTGCTAACATAGGAGGAATGATGTTATGTGCATGCCTGCTGTGTTTTTGCAGTGTAACAAACAACTCAATATGCTCCCCGACTCATTTCCAGCAATGATCCTCACTCTACACCACCAGCAACCTTCTTAGATGTTGTCATGTTACATATCCACAAAAAGAAATCTCCTGAGCTTATTTGGACAGTGTCAGCCCTGTCACATTTACATGTGCAGTACTTCAAACCGTATTCACATCACAGGATCAGTATCACATTCCAATTGCTTCAAGGCCCTGTGTGTAGCACTTCTGGGAAAATATTAGCTGAAATCGAATTTAATACCATACATCTTAATGTTATAAAATTTAAAACCTTAAAAAAACCTTTTAATAGAATCACGCACTGCTACTCCATCCACTATCATCAGCTGCCACGGTTCTACAGGAGCCTGATGTGGCCAAACCGTGTAAGTGTTGTGCATTATTTACAGCAGGGTTTCTGCCTCCACCAACAAAGAAGAAAATAAGAAGCACAAGAAAGGACACAGTTGTAGTAAGATGGAAAGAGCGATGCTCGACGTTGGATAAAGGATGTTCTTGCATTACTGAGGATGAAGAATCAGACTTATTGTGTTGCTGAAGAAAGACAATGAGGAAAACGATGCTGGAGAACATGATCATGACAGATGACGGCAGAATGCAAGAATAGCCTAAATATTGGTTTTGCCTTCCCCAAGTTGAATCACTGAGGAGGGATAAAGGTTTACACAAATCACATCGACGTCACATCTTTTCTGCTGCACAAGTAATTTCACACATATATCTAAATATAACTAGGACATAAGACCATGTTTGTTTTGTGTGTATTTCATGGGCATAGTTGCTAAAGTTCGTAATGTAACCACTTCAACTCAGCTTCATTGGAAAATTTACTTTGCTATTTGCTTGTGTGAACATGCAGCTAGCCCAATATGGGAACCTCATCAGTTAACACGGTCATCGAAGAGCATTTTTGATCAGTTCTCAGGGAAGGGAGGGGTGAACACGGCAGCAATTTGCTGCCACTCCACTAGCTGTAATTAGAAATGACATGCTTCACCTTTAAACACATTTCAACCACAGAACATACAGGAAAAACGAGAGAATGTGGAGTTTCTAAATATTATACATTGTTAATATGTCATATGGAACAATGTTGTGTCTTCTGTCCTTGTCTGCTTAGATATTCACATTTTACTACACCTGATATCCACTCCTTCTCCGGCAGGTTATTATTAATGTAGGCTTCGTCTTTGGCAGCCTCTGCTGTAAGCTTTCAAACATGAGTTGATCTTAACTGTTCAAGTGTATTAAATTGAACAATGATCTACTTTACTGTTGCCCACGCAGTTTTGTCAGTGTTCACTTTAGCTGATCCCACATGACACAGAAATGTCAGATGGTGTCTGCAGTCAACGTGAATTTAAAAAAAACACAAATCCAGAACTCTAAGGTAACTCTTTTTTCCAAAGTAATGACAATACGGGGAGGGGGGGCACAACCTGTCAGAATTTTGCCATAAAAGGTCATATATTTAGCAGTGCATGCAGACGAGGTAATTCCGGATTTGTAATTTCTCACTTTACCGAAAAGTCTTGTCTGTGACATTTAAGTGTGAGCACATTGCTGTAAACCACTCATGCTATATCCTGAGAAATCCCCCAGCATGAAACTGTGCTTGCACAGACTTGTCTATTTGCATGACTATATATGTTCTGTTTAAACAGACAACTCATCCGGATGAACCGTTTACCATACTAACAAACTGTCATGTCAAGGATGCACCACTTTGTGAAACCCATTGTGAATGTGACGTATAGAAACATGTCAGTTGCTGTCCATATTTACCGGTCATCATGAAAAATAGATTTCTGCATTCCATCATCTTGTTGTTCTTTGCATAGTTGATGCATATACATTTTAAATGTATAATGTGACATCTCTCATACAAATCTACCAAATATTCTCATGCATGCAGCTCTGTCACTATGTAAGAGCATAGTGCATATTACATTCTTACAATACTCGTGGAACTGTACAATATGACCAAAATATTGTTTTTCAATACATATCATCATCACATATTTTCTGTAAAATACATTTTAATTTGACAGTGTAATTTGGGGCCATGGTTTTGCAGAAAAAGCTGAAATAATAGCTAATATGATTGATAGTGTGATTATTTTTTGTTCTGCGGGCAAAGGCCTCATGTGACATCTAAAACTGGGCTACATTTTAGGCACTCGACTCCATACACCTGAAGTAAATTTTAACGTAAATTCAAGTCAAATGAAACACTGGACAGTTTGTTATCTGGACTGATAAAATATTAATGCGGAAAAAATAAAAAAAAGCATCTCTATGGTAACTGTACAGCTGTACAGTGTGGACACATTGAGATTTGGAGGATTGAGGAGGATACAGAGCGTCTTTGTGTCAGCAAAGAGAGAGAAAGGAAGACGAGGCAAGATAGATTAAACAAGATGAGCTACGTCCAAAAATATTTTGTGAGCTAACAGTGACCTTTACCTTTGACCACCAGATTCAAATCAGTTCATCCCTGAGAAGAAGTGAATGTTTACGCCAGAAGTTCCCTCCAGAAGTTCTAAAGATAGCATGCTTTATTATTAAATTTAGAAAGGTGCACTGACAAATGACCTGAAAACATGGCGACTCTGGCTATCGTATATTCAAGCATGGAGGGACAGAATGTACAAAAGCGTGAAGAAACAAAAACTATGCCCTTCAGAAATCTCGGGGTAAACACATTGATTTTTGTTTCCATTAGTGAAGAATGCTTAATACGTCTCATGAATTGGCTGTTTGTCTTATGTTGCCTTTCAAGCTTATTTCTCGTGTAATCTGGTGCCATTTGGTTTTCAGATCAAAAAGGGAAAAAGGCACAAACACATTTTGCATTTACTCCCCCACATTATATTTGGTAGCCTGTTGTTCTGCAGGATGAAGTTTTAATAAGACTTACATAACAGCAGAATCCATCCCTCTTTATCATGACTTACTAAACAAATTCAAATTGTAAACACATGATTTTAACAACACACTGTCCATAAAGTTAGTGATAGCAGTATGGGCTGTGAATAAAGAGGGAGCATCTGGACAATGTGTGGGTGTATGTTGTGAGAGAATGGAATTCATAATAAAGAGAGAGAATGACCACTGTAGAGAGAAGCAGCAGTGAGCATTATTTGAAAAGTCAAAGTGCACTCACTGTACTTCCCCAACCAACTATTTCAGTCTCAAAGGACTTCAGGAAGCAACAATTTCTTTTTTTGCATAACCTTGATTAAAAAAGGAAAAAGAGGATCCAAGCCAAACCCAGTGAAGACTATCGATGGATTCAATACTCCAGCTGTATCATTAAAGCTCTCAGACCTTGTACTGCACCCCCATAAAGTATCCAGAGCAATTAAAGGGAGCTATTATTTCACGCTTATGCAGTGTAAAGTGGCAAGTGCCTCATCGAGTCTTTTCAGGCCCCCCTCCAGCTTTTCATTTCAGCCTCTCTTGCCACTAATGGCTAGCCTGGGAGCATTTCCCATCTGCAGTCAAAAGTTAAAGAATTGGGACAGTAAGCTCAACTTAGTTTCTATAGTCAACTCAATGAAATATGCATGTAAAAAAGAGATTTGTGTGGAAAACACAGAAACGTGGGATGGACAAACTCACAGGTGATTTATTGTCATCCATGTCGGGCTGCATGCCTGATGCCTGAAATATTTACACTGACAAAGCTCATAAGCCTCAGCTCACTGATTCCAGACACACCGGAACACACAAATTCCTGCTGGGCACAAGTCAAAACATATTGAAATGTGCACGATTTAAATGTGAGGGAAGAACTGTGCATGACTGAAATGTAAGGGAAGACCTGCAACTGCATTTAGTGCAGCATGGATCAATTCTGTGGTTGAAAAGTGTAGAAAAGAGCACAGCACTGTCTGTATAGTATGTTCACTGAGGTGAAAACAAGGGCTGAGACCAGCAGAAACGTTTCTCAGTTCACACACACATGCACACACAGCTTTCTGCAGTTATCTTCCAGTGTTTAATTAGTTTATGATTGAAACAAGAGGAAATTCCATTATCTACACTCTACTACAGTAATCACCACTGCAGAAATCATCTTCACTCTGGCATATTGTATATATACAGTACATGCGCGTTCACAGATGCAGTATAAACACGGACACACATACTTTACATCCGCACACTGTTCACATAGAATAGCATACAGTCAAGGGAACATTAAAATCCAATCAATGCCACAGAGTGAAGTAGGTACAGTGCTGCAGTAACTCAATATCTACAGTTATTTATGATGTATCTTCTTCCTCCTGGCACCTGGATTAAAATTTGATTCTCTCTCTCCCCTTTCTTGTGTGTGTGTGCGGGCGCGTGCTCGCGTGTCCTCATCAGTGTAGCCCCATAAACCTCTCAGTGTCTCAGTGGGTGTATTCCAACACCAGATGTGCTTCCCTCATTCATATCCCATCCACCATTCTGTCCCTCCCTCAGTGAACTCTGGGACAGTGGATACTTTGTTGAAATTGAATAAGGAGTACAGGGAGGTTAATTATAATTTTCTCTACTCAATTTATACATATATGCATATATGAGGGAATGTCACATAATGGAACGTCTTTTCATCCTATGCTTGGAACGAAAATTACCTTCAGGCTGAAAGGATGCTGCACACAAAGATACTTATTGAATGTGTCTTCAGTTGTAAAAACAAAATTAATCGATGTAAAAATTGTGATTCTTATCCACAAAGATTCTATCCATCCATCCATCTTCTACCGCTTTATCCTCCACATGCAGTTCACGGGGGAAGCTGTGATAATCTCGGCTGCCACTCTCACACTCACACCTACAGTCAATTTAGAGTGTCCAATTTGCCTAATCGCCATATCGCATGTTATTGGACTATGGGAGGAAGCTGGAGAACCCGGAGGAAACCGATGCACACACGGGGAGAACATGTAAACTCTATGCAGAAAGGCCCTTGTTCTGACCGGGTTGCGAGTCTGGGTCTTCTTGCTGCAAAGACAAGAGTGCTAACCACGACACCAACCGTGTGGCCCCTCAAAGATTCTAAATTAATTCAAAACTTGCTTCAGTTTTGACTTATGAAAGACTGTTTCATTTCAAAAGACCAGCTCCCTTACAACATAGTAGAGGCATAGTTTCCTATACATTGACCAATCCGTGGCGGGTCGCCACAGAATCAACAGTGACCACCACTTTTTTCAAACCGATTTAAAAAAAAACACACACAATGCACCATTTTGAACAATCATCTCCCTGCCTGAGGTTCACCTATTGTTTAGCGCTAAGACATCTCACCTACTCTTCACACGGGACACAAGACAAGATCTGTTGATAATGATGTTGACATTGTACTGGACATAAAACTCACACCGTTCACAGTGGTTTTAATGTCCAGGCTAAATGAATACATGAAAACATAAATATTATATTTTGAAAACAATTAGCAGCTGTATGTGGAGAAAGTAATGGTGTGTAACGATTAGGTTATAATTATAACGGGTAAAGGGCAGATTCTCGCTCTCTGCCTCTGAGGCAACTCGTGTTTTCCAATCTAACTGACTTTCTGAATTTCCGAATTTCTTTGCACTACACAAGGAAACCTGGTGCACCCCTAAGGAAACGTACATCATGACTCACATTATAGAATATGACTGAACCACACAGCTTATAAGTACAGTAAGACGTAAGTCAGAAGAGCCAAATGACTCCGTTTGAAAGCCAAATGTGGAGCTATTAATGCAGAGAACTAAATTAGCAATGAAACAGTCAGTTAACATTTACATTCCCAACAGCCAAGTTTTATGTTGAATCGGTGTCGGGATGTGGATACAGACTGAAAACAGATGGCTGTTGCAACATGCAAATTAGATTCACATCACTGAATTACTGGTCTACAAGGACATATGATACTCATCGCCCAGGGCTGGGCTTATGCAGAGCCATACGTAGATGCACCGATGACATGATCACAAAAGCACACCACTCCGTCTCCACACTTTTTCTTCATCCCTTACTGCTGTCATCCTCCTCTGGCTCTTTTAAACACCAGTGATGAATGTAGCTGAGTGGAGCCATCAGAGCAGAGAGCAGAGACAGAGGAGAGGTACAGAGCTGTACAGCTGGTCTCAATGCCTTGTCCCTGTTCTCTATTTAACCATTAAATGCACACAGGAGTCCATTCGTACTAATGGAAAATGTGAAATCAGCATACATACTG